>NC_142356.1:36597858-36897858 GCF_059441175.1 Urocampus carinirostris | reverse complement strand
CAGTACCAGATATGTTAGAGAGAATGTTGTTACACTTTTCCTCAGCTCAAACTAAGCATTGTATATTTCACAACCACCAAAGTGCTTCCTAAAAAGCCTTTAGCTTTAGTGAGTTCAGAATTGCATGTGCTTTGTGAAGACTTGGCGAGTCGGTGATTCAATAAAATAGTAGTCCCAACCTTTTCTGTACCATAGAGAGGTTTAATGTCTGACAATATTTTCCTGTGCCGGCCCAATGAAAAAATCAACAATTTGGCATTGTCACTAAAAATAGTTTGATGATGAGATGAAACCCAATGCCTTTTCATGTGTCGTCTGCATCCATAGTAGTCTAGTGGATTGGGTTAGGTGCACTTCAAGCCGCGATCTGGATTCCATCCCCTTTGAACAATCAACGCGCAAATACAACAGTTTTTACTGTAGTTTTGATTCCGTGCGCCTTATATATGAAAACATATCCCAAAGGACTATTTTTTTGTTTGTGCCTTATAGTGCGGAAAATACGCACGATACACAAAAAGTAACTGCAATGTATAGTGCTGTTAATACTTTTGAAGATTATTTTGCCCTAAATTTTTCAACAATGTAAACAAGGTTTGTGAAGAATCATGCAATTATCTGGTTACTTCCTAGATTTGTTTTTGTCAACTTCTTAAATTTTGTCATTGAACTTACTGTGCCACAATCAGTGCAGGGCTCATTACTGAAAAAAAACTTGTTACCGATACTAGTTACTTAATTTAAAAAGTAATTCTGTTATCCCACGAATTAATAACACCCAGATGTTTGAAAGTGTGACCTACAAACCGATGCGCCATAGACATTGGATGTGCTACAATATTTATACGTGTGCGTTGCTGCACAAGGTTTATTACAAATTACATATATACTCGCATTGAAGATGACCACCTAAAACTGCTTATAAATAGCCGCATAATAAAATAATTAGGAGAAGACATGTACACTAACCTGTGGAAGCGGTGAATCCTTCATATCTCTTGTGCAATATTAAGAGCTTGCAGACAATCACAAATGAGACATGGCATTTGCATTTTAGTCTCCGGGCTTCAAACGACTTGAATATTTCTTATTTTCTTTCAGACATGGTGTAGTGCAAACATAATTCATCTCATCTCATCTCATCTCATCAGCCGTACCGCTTATCCTCATTAGGGTCGCGGGGGGGGCTGGAGCCCATCCCAGCCATCTCTGGGCAGTGGGCAGGGGACACCCTGAACTGGTTGCCAGCCAATCGCAGGGCACCCAGGGACAGACAACTCATTCGCTCATTCACACCTAGGGACAATTTGGACCGGCCAATTCACCTAAAATGCATGTTTGTGGAACGTGGGAGGAAACCGGAGTGCCCGGAGGAAACCCACGCAAGCACGGGGAGAACATACAAACTCCGCACAGGAAGTCTGGAGCTGGATTTGAACCCACGACAGGTTCCCATGACATGAACTGTGCCGCACAAGCGCTAACCACTGCGCCGCCGTGCTGCCGCAAACATAATTGTACAATAAAATTGACCAAAATTTTGCACACTTTTACCGTAAATTCTGTGCTCAGGTTTGTCAATTGATTTTGTTGTTCCTGTGTAAGCCACGCCCCCTCCACACACGATGCCTACTGTATGCTACCGATGACACACAACCAAATATGCGCATATAACCTGACACCCTGATTTCTGGATTTCATTTTGTAATTGTCAATCTGGCTCGGACGCAAGCATATACAGTAGGGAGAATATCTCCATGAGGAGAAATTCTGCGTTCTCGTACTCTTTGCTTGAGGCCCTGCTGGAACTAAACGTGTTTAGTTTTACTGCGCTGAACATTCTTAATCGTTCCTGGCAGACTGAGCATTGTATGTTCCATCATAAGCTTAGGAGGAGCAGTAAGCAATCTGACAACATTGTAATACATGGTCTGCTTTTAATAAGCAGCGAAGTAACACACCAGGTTGTAACTGCAGTTGAATTACAAAATCGTATTAATACCGCGTTACAGTATGTACTCATTACAGTGAAGAGTAATTGTGTTCCAGTAATGCATTCCTTAGTAATTGCATTAGTCCCAAAACTGCTCAAAGTTTTTAACAATGTAAACAATTTCAAGTTCAAGGATCATGTCATTTGGTGGTTGCTTTCTAGATTTGATGTTGTCAACTTCTTAATTTTTGTCGTCAGCACTTACTGTGTCATGACAGAGGGGTTGTATTACAGGTTTTGTCACATGCCCACGCATAAGTACACACGTTCATGTACACATGATTAGACACAAACACTCACTGGGTGTGGAGAGACTGCCTTGTCTACCTTGTCCAGTCTCACCGCCGTTCTTTTCTAGCTCCGGTGATGTTTCGAGTGGTGGAGGCAGCAGTCGTCTATTATGGCTGATTTAGCTGACACGCTCAAGATGGCAGGGGAGAACAGTTCTGAGGGTCCCGACCTGAAGGAGATGGGCGAGGAGGAACTCTGGGAACTCATCAACGACAACAGGCATCGGCTTTCTTTGGGTGTACGGCCATGCATTGTGATCCCGTACCTCAGGCAGGCCAGGGTCCTTACCGAGATGGATGAGGATGAGATCCTCTCCAGCCACAACCTCACCAACCGCTCCATGAGAACAAGTAAGATTTTGATTTGTCCAGAATGCACTCCTCACATCTTCCTTTTAAAACAGACACATTCCATTCAAATGATTATGATGTAATTGTAATTATTGCACAGTTACATTATTAGAGTCTAACCACAAAGATATTCTGAATGTGCCTTTGTCGTTGACAGTATTTGCTGTGTTGCAGCAATATAAAGCGCACTGGATTATAAGGCCTCCCCCCAAAACAGTCTTGTAAAATATTCTGTTCATATATAAGGCATATAGAATTAAAACTACAATAAGGGTTCTACAAAATTAAAAAAATCACATTTGTGCATTGATTGATCTGTCAGAAGATATCAGTAATCACGATTGCATTACGTTGGATGCAACGGGAATCAGATATGGTCCACAGAGATTTTGGTTTGAACAAATTTATTGACACTAATAACAGCAAACAAACAATGTGAGGTTTTTACAATCTTTCTCGACAATCTTGACAGCAATGAGGTTTGAACAACCCTTCTCGACAATCTTAACAGCAATCAAGCATATTCACAATTTCGTTATATAACATCTTTGTTAGTTAAAATAGATCCGTCGAGGCCAAAATCGATTGTTTTTTGGTCTGAACAAATCCACCGACACCAACAGCAGCAAACAAACACGACAATCTCAACATCAAACAAGCATATTCACAATTTTGTTATATCTGACAATATGACGTGACAATATGACGTTTTAACATTTTTTTCCTGACATTTTCAATATCAAACGGGGATTTTTAAGGGTTATTGATCTATCTTCGTTATTCATTATCCATTATCCGTTATCGGTCAGTTCATAATACGCTACAAAGCCTATGAGCCGGGACACTTACTCTCAGCCAATCGGCCAAGCTAAGGTCCTAGCCCTAAAGCCTTGCTGTGATGTCCTTCATTAAAGTCCACAGTCCAAAACTACACATGATCTTAGCCAAAAGGCCGAGAACCTGACTGATTCATGCCGGCACTTCCAGGACTTCTCATTCTCTTAATTTAGCAGGGTACAAGCAAAATCTATCAAACGGGGTTTGGGGTTTTTAAGGGTTATTGTTCTATCTTCATTATTCATTATCTATCAAACTTTTTTTTTTTTTTTTTTGGTTTGAACAAATTTATTGACACTAATAACAGAAAACAATCATGACAATCTCAACAGCAATTAAGCACATTCACAATATTATATTCCAATATGACGTTTTTAACAGCAAACACAATGTGAGGTTTCAACAACCCTTCTCGAAAATCTTATTAGCAATCAAGCATATTCACAATTTCATTATATAACATCTTTGTTAGTGTCAATAGATCCGTCCAGGCCAAAGTCGATTGTCCTCGGTCTGAACAAATCCACCGACACCAACAGCAGCAAAACAAACACGACAATCTCAACAGCCATCAAGCATATTCACAATTTTTTTATATCTGACAATATGACGTGACGATATGACGTTTAGACATTTTTTTCTGACATGTTCAACATCAATTAAACAATTTCAGAGTTATTTTTTTTTTAACAGTAGTTAACCAGCGTGTAAAAGGCAATACTATTGTGCAAGGGCATAGCTCTGCCATCCCACCCTCCCAAGCAGCATTCTTCCAGTCCTCTGTGTGGGTCCTCTCCCTTCTGTGTGGGTCCTCTCCCTTCTGGGTTCCACAACCCAGGCCGTTGCTGCCGGGACTCCCAAAGTGTAGCTCCGGTTTCCCCCTCCGGGTGGGGGTTTTTAATGGTTATTTATCTATCTTCGTTATTCATTATTCATTATCCGTTATCGGTCAGTTCATAATACGCTACAAAGCCTAGGAGTTGGGATACTTACTCTCAGCTATAAGGCCAAGCTAAGTTCCTGGCCCTAAAGCCACACAGCAGACACTGTCCACGAGGGAAAATGCATTGGGTTTTATGTCATCATCACGCTATTTTTAGTCAAGGTGTTAAATAGTTTATGTTAATGAACTGTGAGAATATGGTCAGAAATTAAACTGATCTGTGGTACAGAAAAGATGGGCACCAATGAAATACAGTATTTTATTGCCGACGAAGCGCATAAGATTCTGAACTCGATGAAGACAGTGGCGTTCTGGGAAGTAATTTGGTCATCCTGAATGATGAATAAAATCACGGCAGCACATATTCAAAGCATTTGTCACTTAAAATGCTTCGTTTGAGCTGAGAAAAGGTGAATAAAAATGTTATACCGATTTTAAATCATTTTCCGTTTCTGATCTCTCTCACATTTGTATTTGGTAGTGTGACAAAGAGAGTCATTGTCTTTTCTTGTGTCGTCTGTATCCCTGGAGGTCTAATTTATGTGAATTGTCACTCTTGCCGCTACGATCCTGGTACGATTCCTGTCGCATCCAGATCATGGGTGCAGTTCCTGTTATATTTAGACTGATCAATTTCCTTATACAGTACTTATTCATTTCTGGTGAAACCCTAGCCCTTTCTGTACTTTTCATTTCATGCGCCTTATTGGCTAGTGTGCTTCAAATTTGATACAAATATCACAAAATAATGATTTTTGAAGGGTGCGCCTTATAATCTGATGACCTTAATGTTTGAAAAAAATGATCCTTAATTCAAAATGTCACTCAGTTGCCCTCCAGATTACTGACACCAAAAAGTAGTGCGATTTTCTGAAAGTAACCACCGTAAGTTCCCGACTACAGAGCGTAGCTGATTAAAAGCCTGCACAACTTTAAAGAAGTATCTCAACTTTGTTTTTGTAGTGGCCACACAAGATTTAAAGCACCAGGCTTAACACCTATAAAAATGAACTCATTCACACACATTTCTTACAAATAAATCAGCGGGGAAATGTCTAGTACAGAAAAGTAACACATTGTGCCGCGATTAAGACACTCGTTTGATGACTGTGTCTGCAGCTGTCAATCTTAATCAACTAGTGCAGCAGTCAATATTATTTAAATTGGCATTGACAAATATGCATTAGTTCGACAAAGAAAAATCTCGAAACAAAACTCAAGGTACTGCGCTGACTAAAATTCAGAAGCCTGTACAATCACAACAGAGTTTTGCTCACACATACCTTTTCATGTATTATCTTTATTACTGATGACTGATGACTGTGTTATGGATTCGGCCCTTTGCTGCTGTGACCTGGCTTCGATTCTCATTGCATTCAAGGTTTTGTTATTGTGGTCAGTGATATTTAACATTGCAGAAATACATTAATAGACTAAAATAAAACCCTGTGTAAAAGTGTACATTATACGGAAGGAAAAAAATGGTAAACTCCACCAAAGTGGGAATACTTTCACTTCAGTTTAAACTCACACAGCTCAGCAGGGAGTCCGTCTTGCTTGTTTACCTCTTAATCTGTGTTTACTTAGGTAATTTTGTATTGTTGTCTTTTTTATGCCAAATATCTGAAAAGGTAAGATAACAGGGTAAAGATTTTGAGCACTTAGTGGAATGTGTCAGTGTACTGTATATCCAATCACACAAGAGGAGCCGGCAGGGCAGCGCCGTTCTCTATGCGTTTGACTGCTCTAAGGTAAACTTGTGAGGCTGACGACAGATGGTGCGCCTGTAATGTGCGGTCAAAAGAGTGGATTCGTCGGCAGGATTTAGGAGAAGATGCGGGAGGAAGATGCTGGTAAGCTTACAGTCTATCACTGTATCATTCAACAGGAAGCGCTCTGTGGCAAAGTTTTGCAAATGGAACGTGCTATGATCTCTGTAAAAGGAGTAGTCAACTTCATAAGAGCCAAGGGCAGTTCAAGTCTTTTCTTGAGGAGTTGGATTCAGAATACAGAGATGTGCCTTATCACACAGAGCTGAGATGGCTAAGCAAAGAGAAAGTACTGAACAGATGTTTTGAGATGCATGAGGAAATCTGTCAGTTTATGGAGAAAAAAGGGAAGGACACAACAGAGCTGAGAGATGAAGTTTATGTGTGAGCTGGCATTTCTCTCTGACATTGTGAGCCATCTCAATGTGCTTAACCTGCAGCTTCAGGGATGGGACCACGTCATCACAGACATGTAGGCAGCTGTGAGGGCCTTTAGAACTAAGTTGGGTCTGTGGATGACTAGGATGCTGCAAGGAAACTGGTCATTTCTCGTGAGGCCAAACTATGGCAGCGCAAATTTCTCCTGCCGTGCCGCCTAGCGCACAGTTTGCTGAAAAAATCAACGCGCTCAGAGCAGGGTTTTCCTGGCGATCTGCCGACTTCGAGGCTCAGAGAGGGAGATTTGTACTGCTCAGTAACCTGTTTGCAATCGATGCGGAAAGCACACTAACCAGCCTCCAAATGGTGCTAATTAAACTCCAATTTAATGACATGCTAAAATCAAAATATGACTCCGATGGTGCTGCGCAGTTTCTATGTTTTCTCCCCGACACAATGCCTCAAATATGCACCCAAGCTGCTCAGATGCTCTCAATGTTAGGCAGCACATTTCTGTGTGATCAACTTTTCTCTATGATGAAGGTGAACAAAACACCTTACATAAGTAGACTCACTGATGAGCACCTTCACTCCGTCCTGAGGCTTTCCTCAGCTCAGAGCCTGACTCCAGACTTTGACGAACTTGCATCTGAGGAAAGATGCCAGGTTTCTGGCTTAGTCAAGTCAAATCAAGTCATGTTTATTTGTATAGCCATTAATCACAAAGTGTCTCAAAGGGCTGCAAAGATAATGCTTAGACCGATGTGCCGAGTATATCAGAGCATAGCAAACTGAGCTTGAATATATCTGTTTCTTCGGCTGTCAATAGTTGAAATGTTTGATTTTTATGACATTATTATTGACATTATTATTTTTTGTTTCTGTTGTTGTTGGCTTTGAAAAAGATTTACTTGAAAAGGGAACTTGAAAGGATAAGGGGAGAGACATAATACTGCATTCTTTCAAATAGGAAATTGATACCCCTGTGCCTTATTCAGGGATCAGAATGGAGATTTTCATTTTCAGCTGAAATAGCCAGCGTCCAGTTCAAAAACAGCGGAAATCCGCGGATCCGCGGAAAATTCTGATCCCTGCTTATTTCAAATTTAGTTTTTCATGTTTTTGTGATATCAAGCTTTGGTTGTTCCAAATTCTGTGTTTAAAAAAACAAGATTTGTTTCCATATGAAAATTTTGGTCCACTGTGAATTTGAGTTTGACACCCCTGCTCTATTGTATTGTGTATTGCAACCTAAAATGAGTGCTAGAAAACTTAAGGGCGAATAGAAACTACTGTGACCAAACCACACTATTATTCTTCTCCTTTTTTGCCCAGCCTCCCACAAGATTTTTTGTTTTTTGGGGGGTACCCTTAGCAGCAAGGTGGCAGACAATAGCCCTTTAGGTGAGCCTCATGTTGTATAAAATAAATACTAATTTATTGACGTAGTATTTAAAAAAAAAAATGACATGATTGTTCAAGTCAGGTCACATTGATCTGTTTAGTTCTTAATCTCAAAAGTTCTCAAAGGACTGCGAAGGTTACAATTACAGCATCCCCTGATCCTAAACCAACATGCGGGCAAGGAAAAACTCAAAACTTCAGCACGAGGAAATTTAGAAACCTTAAGAAGGGGCCTCACAAGCGGTAACCCCCCTTCCAGGATGACTAGAGTGTTATAGATTTAGCATTGGGTAACAGTAGGAAAACCATGATCATAAAATTTATACTGTCTAGACTGGACTTGGAGAAGGCATTGAACCGTGTTCCTCAGGAGGCCCTGTGGGGGGTGCTTCAGGAGTATGGGGTACCGCACAGTCTTATCCAGGCTGTGCGGTCCCTGTATGCCCGGTGCCAGAGTGTGGGGAAGGAGTCCGGTTTGTGGGCCTCAGCATTGCATAAATGCTTTTTGCAGATGATGTGGTGCTGTTGGCTTCCTCAGGCCGTGATCTTCAGCTCTCACTGGAACCATTCGCAGCCGTGTGTAAAGCGGCCGGGATCAGGATCAGCACCTCTAAGTCCGAGACCATGGTACTCAGCCTGAAAAGGGTGGCATGCTCCCTTAGGGTTGGGGATGAGAGCTTGCCCCAAGTGGAGGAGTTCAAGTATCTTGGGAACTTGTTCATGAGTGAGGGTAGGATGGAACGAGAGATCGACAGACGGGTCGGTGCAGCGTATGCCGTCATTCGGACCCTGTACCGGTCCGTCTTGGTGAAGAGGGAGGTGAGCAGAAAGGCAATGGTCTTGATCTAGCGGTCAATCTACGTTCCTATCCTAACCAATGGTCTTAAACTGTGGGTTATGACTGAAAAAACACGATCCCATATACAAGTGGCTGAAATGAGTTTCCTCCGCAGGGTGGCTGTGCTCTCCCTTAGAGATAAGGTGAGAAGCTCAGTCATCCGGGAGGGACTCTATGTAGAGCCACTGCTCCTCCGCATTGAGAGGAGCCAGTTGAGGTGGCTCAGGCATCTGATCGTCTGGATGCTTCGGGAGAGGTTCTGGGCACATCCCACTGGCAGGAGGCCCCCGGGGCGACAAGGGACATGCTGGAGAGACTATGTCTCTAGGCTGGTCAGGGAACGCCTCGGGATCCCGTCGGATGAGCTGGAGGAAGTGGCTGGGGATGGGGGCGTCTGGGCTTCCCTGTTAAGGCTGCTGCCCCTGTGACCCGACCCCGGATGAGCGGAAGACAATGGATGTATGGATCGGTCTTGAGTGGAGATCGAACTCACAAACCTGAAAGCGTTACACGGGCCTCTTACCAGTTAGGCTTCTAGTGTTGAAATATGTTTAGTTTGAATTGAGTTTTTTTTTTTACCACTAGGAGGTGATGAATAATACACAATGTCCCTATGAAACATATTTTTGTTGCATTTATTTATATGTATTTTTTTCTGGCTGCACAACTACTTTCCCATTGGGGACAATGAAGATGGTAAATGGGAGATGGTCTGCATTTATATAGCGCTTTTCAAGTCAATGAAGACCTCCCAAAGTGCTTTACAATCTGCTTCACACTTACCCATTCACACACATGTGTTAAATCTTGAATAAGACTGAATTCCAGGGTTCGTGCAGATGCTTGATAAACCTTGAATATGCTTGAATTTTTATGTTGTCTTTCAAGGTTTGAATAATGCTTGAATTTTGGTCACAGCACTTAAAATTGTTGCCATGTTTCACAAAAAGTCTGTTTAAAAATGATCTCAGTATTGTATTTCTTCCCTTGTGATTAACAGCAACTCTCATTAGTTCGTATGGTACTGCCTCTGATGCGTCATCGTCCACAATGGGTTGTGCCGAAGAAGACATGTGCATGCTAAACCTAAACAGGACACCACAAAATGTGTTTCAGTGCTTGGATTGCATATAATTTACAAATATTTATTATGGGGCATGGAAAAAATGAGGAGAGTTTCCCAGTGGGAACTATAAATGGGAAGAACCTCCTGCAACTGAAGATTTAAGCTACATATTACCATCATTTTACCTAACACCTATATGGGGAGAAATTTGTCCCCAAAATAATTACACATAAATTGCCCAGATCCAGAAATATATTTTAGAGTTACTCAAGACCTAAAAATCATATGTCTTGATAAATGCACACGCAAGATTAAAATTTGCCTTTGTGAATAACAGATATATTTGTAAGTCTGTAAATTCCATGATTCACACCAGATTTCTTATTTTAATGGTACTGGATGAATTGAAAAAATGACTTTGAAAGTCCATAAAAATGCTTGAATTTAGCCCTGAAAAGTGGTACTAACCCTGGAATTCACTGTTTAAGTTCATCAATAAGAATTTGCCGTTTCAGGTCACATGATGGATCTGCTCAGAACCCAGGGTAGGAATGGTGCTGTAGCTTTACTGGAAAGTCTGATGATCCATTACCCGGCCCTTTACACCCAAGTTACCGGACGAACTCCGAGCTCAGAGCCTTCGAGATTTAGCGGTAAATGTCAACAAATATCCTAGTTTTAATATCCACACATCTCACTTTGCTTTGTCTCTCTACACAGGCCTGATAAAATATTCAGAACTGACCGAGTACCTTATCAGAGCAGTCACCGGGATGCAGGATGAGCTTCGGGAGGCTCGATGTGAAGCTGGAAGGATGAGCGCTCGCTGCGCTTCCCTGGAGACTGAGATTCAGCAGATAATGGAGCATGAGGAGAAGTCAAGAAGCCTCCAATTGGAATACGAACGCATACGTCGACACTTATCTACGCTGCAACGTGAAGTTACACAATTGAAGGATGAGAAGTGTGACTTATATGTGCGCTATACTTCAGCCATTGAGGAGAAATCAGCACTAAGCATGCGACTCCATGACCTCAATTTACAGGTTGGTCGGACTCTCTATATTCTTTTGTTCAAAAAAATCGATAATCCCTATTGTATGAAACCAAGATAAGGGATTGAACCGGGATATGTTTATTATCTTAGCTGAATTTAGCCTCAAATCAGTTGCATTAAAGCAGGTTAAATTTAGCTCGGGTTAGTTACTATGGTTATTGATTCTTTACTGCAAGGGTGTCAAACTCATTTTCACAGAGGACCACATCAGCCTTTTGGCTTATGACTGTAAACTAAATCTAATCGGTATCTAAAATAAATGTAAGTAGTCTCTCATATTAGGTAACTCGAAATTAATTAATGATTCGAGTCACAATCATGACAGTTTCATTAAAAAATCTCACTACAGAGATATAAAATGTTACAAATTAGATACTGTACAGTGATACCTCAACATACGAGCAACTTAAGCGACAAAAAAATTCTAAATTTAGAATCTCATTCAAAATTGTGCCGAATGTATGAGAGAAAATCCAAGTTACGATAATTTCCAGACATTGACACAGAGACCAGGGCTTTAATGTAATTTTATAGCTATTTAGGTCAAACTGAATGCTTTTTGAAAGATGGAAACAAATTAATTGGTTTTCAGTTATTCTATATCAGGAAAATTCGGGTAACATACAAGCAATTTTTATCACGACCACGAACAAATAAGTTTCGTATGTATATGTAGCACTTTATAACAAAGTAACACAATATTCTTGGACTATTTTAGAATCATTTATTTTTCATTTCTAATCATTGACATCAACATGGAAATACTGGCGTGTAGTGGGGAGCTGTCACATTGCAGAAATCATGGTCAATAGGCATTGTAGGAAAGGTGTTTTTTGGTCAAATCACACTTTTGACTCATTTGGACGGTCGGATATTTTAAGCTCATGCGGGCCACGTAAAATGATTCGGCAGGCTACTTTTGGCCCGTCAGCCATGAGTTTGACACATGTGCCCCACAGCTAGCCTGCTCCATACCAGGCTACCCAGACTAAGATTATCCCTAGAGATACATCTGGCACCATTACTTTTAATTGTCTTGAAAATGAATGGGTTTTACTTTCATGGACTATCTTGATATGTTGCATTTTTTTAATTGTCCTGCATTCCAATTTCTCATATAGGTTATATTGTCATTTCATTCAACTGTAGGCTGTATAACTGCAACAGTTTTGTAGTCAAGTCAACTTATATAGTCATTCATGTCTTACATTTACTGCTGTCTCTCGAAGTGTTTTATTGCCATGTCAATTAAGCATGCATGTGAAATTGCCATGAGAGTGTTAATGAATATGTATATTGGAATTCTTTTGGAGATTCTAAATAGAGACGCAAAAACTTGCCAAGAATGTATCAATGAAGTAATTTACAAGGGTAATATATCCATCCATCCATTATCTGCACCGCTTATCCTCAGGCGGGGGTGCTGGAGCCCATCCCAGCTATCAACGGGCAGTGGGCAGGGGACACCCTGAACTGGTAGCCAACCAGTCGCAGGGCACACAGAGACAGACAACTCACTCGCTCAGTCACACCTAGGGACAATTTGGACCGGCCAATTAACCTGACGCGCATGTTTTTGGAATGTGGGAGGAAACCGGAGTGCCCGGGGGAAACCCACGCAAGCATGGGGAGAACATGCAAACTCCTCAAAAGAAGGCTGGTAGCTGGATTTGAACCCATGACCCCAGAACAGTGCTACGCACGCGCTAACCACTGCTCCGCCGTGCCGCCCAAGGGTAACATAGTCAAGTTATATTTATTTGTACAGCCCTTTATCACACAAAGTGTCAAAGGGCTCTACAGAGCACAACAACAACAAAATTAGTAGTCAGGTCAAATCAAGTCATGTTTATTTGGATAGCCCTTAATCACAAGAAGTCTCAAAGGGCTGTACAGATTATAGACTAATATTACACAATCCCCTGATCCAAAACATACATGAAGGTAAGGAAAAACTGAAAGACATCAACATGAGGAAAATGAATAAACCTTGAGAAGGGTCCCCATTGTCACTTTGTGTGTCTACTCAAAAATACTTCTACAGAAATACAACAAAAATACTATATATTAGCTACAAAACTAAATATCAAATATAATGCTTAAAAACAGGGACCTCATAAATTATTTTGCTTTCATTCTGAAAATGAAAAAAATAGTATAGAATTACTACACAAATACTATTAGAGTAATGTTATATTACAAAATACTACTACTGCTTCAAAACTACTACAAAAAGACAATTACAAAAATACTAAAGAAATATGAAAAAGAAATACTAAAAAATACCAATACATAGTACTAATATATATAAAACTATTAGAGAAATATTACTACAAAAATACTACTACAAGAGGTTTACAACAGAAATACTTCAAATTACACCTAGAGCGATACTTTAAAAATTATTCTATGGAAATATCACAAAAATACTACAGAAATAAAACTACAGTAACACTGTACTACAAAAATTCTACAGAAATACTACAGATATACAAAAGACAGTATTATATGTAAATACAACAATATACAACAGAGATAGTAAAAAATTACTAAAAATAATTATACGACAGTAAAATATTTTATGGGAACCTGAATCCTTGAAGCAAAGTATGGGAAAGGTAAATATATAACTTGGTTTACATAGAATCCAAATGCCAAATATGATTATATCGATGATAATAATATTGTAATGTAAAGTGCATACTCTGATAAAAAACTAAAAGGGAGCTAGCTAAAAGAGTAACAGCCATGTAGATAGCCGGACAAAAAGCTAAATAGTTGCTTGATAACTAGCAGAAAAAGATAAATATGCTTGATAGCGTGCAAAAAATGTAAAAAGCTAGGGAGATAGCTAGCTACAAAGCTAAACAAGTAGCCAGATAACTAGCTAAAAAAAATGTAAAATGATATTTTTTTATATTTTTTTATTTATTTATTTTAAATATTAATCAAATATCATTAAAAAATATTACACTCTTCAAGAGGAAGAGTAATGACAAAATATGCTGTATTCATTATGGGGAAAACATGTGTTTCATTTCTCACAGGAAGAATGTGAAATATCTTATATACAGTACAGTGAAGAAAATAAGCATTTGAACACCCCGCCATTTTGCCACCTCTCCCACCCAGAAACCATGCAGTATGTAGAGGACCGACTCCTATTCAGCAGTTAATATTCAACTTTTGTAACCTTGCATATGATCACCAATGGGGAAAAAAATCAGATCAATCAATCAATCAATCAATCAATCAATCAATCAATCAATGTGTTCCCTCGTCAAAGAGTGAAGAGTATGTTCAATTAAATAAAACGAAGAAAATCATTAAATAGAGAATAATTTGAATTGTCTTTGTTGTCATTGCTTATAACATAGTCAGACTAGACGTGTAACTCCAAGATAACCATGTAATAAACGAACAATAAGATAAAAAAAAGAAGTCCAAATTGTCCTTAGGTGGAATGAGCGAGTGAGTTGTCTGTCTCTGTGTGCCCTGCGACTGGCTGGCAACCAGTTCAGGGTGTCCCCTGCCCACTGCCAAGGATGGCTGTACTGAGGAGAAGCAGTGCAGATAATGGAATTATGGAGTGACTCTGCTTGATTACTAATGAAGCTGATCATCAATTTTTTTTAATTCAAATTTTTCATTTTCTATTTAAGTCTGAAATGAATGAAAACTTTTCAAAAAACATTTACAACTACCACCATTGTTACGCCCTCTTAAATTGAACCCATCTTGTGATCACAAAATGAATGAATTGGCCCACCCTTAGTTCCAGTACCTTCTAAAGAGGAGTTTTGTTTCTTGTGTTTTGCATGGTGTCAGATCTATCAGCTGCAAACAGAACTGCAAAAGGCCCAAACGGAGAATGACTTCCAGAAACGGCGCTCTTTGAGATGTGTGTCTTTAACTGAGCCGTCTCAACTGCAAGAGGAAGTCAGGAGTCTACGGTGCCAATTAGTCAAGATCGAGAAATTGAACCCAGTGAGTAAAATCCAACAATTTGACAATTTTAGCAAGACCGTTTTGAACGAATTCACACTCTTTTTCAGGCTCACGAGGACATTTTGGCTCAGGACCTGGCTGAGGCTCTCGACAGCCAAGTGGAGCTAGCAGGTCAGCTAAGGTGTTACAGAGAAGAAAATGAACAAATGCACAAAGAGAAACAAGAGGTTGGTTTCATGACTGAGTCTGAATATTTTATGAGCAAGCTTAATGCCTCTTTTAAAGATGTATGCTATCATTAATGTGATGTTTCGGCTTGTGAGTTTATGTGTCACCCGGGACTCTGAAAGTTCTTGATTAGCAGCTATGAATAGGTCACATTGTCATTGAGCCAGGCAGTGAGCACCCAGACCAGATGTACTTTATCATCTAGAACAGAGGCCGAAAACCTTTTTAATCCAAAAACCCAGTGCTTGTGCTATGTGTGCATAGCTCAGCCGGTCCCTGCCACTTACCAAATCAAAGCTGTTTAAAGTCTGTTCTGTGGGTTTTCATCATAAAGAGTCTCAACAGTGAACATACATACTCAATGGCTTTCCATATAAAGCAGGGTTCAGGAACCTTTTAACCCCAAGAACCATGATAGCAAAATATTTATTTAATTTTTTTTTGTGGGGGGGGAGAGAGAGAACCATACAATATTCTTTAAGACAAAATTCAGCAAAACCGCCAAACCTGGTCTCCAGACAAAAACTTATTTTTCAGCATTTTTTGTGACGTTAGATGATTTGATAAAATTTATGAAATAATAAATTTGCACCTTATCAACAAATACACCACTTTAAACTTGTCTCCTCCCACAGTTGGTTAAGATCATTGAGGCTAATTATTTTTTCATAAACAAGGAGCAAGCAGAGTTCTTTTGTAAAAATGTCACAACAAAAGTGCAAACTAAAATGTATGGATGTGTTTCCATCAGCGCATTGTTTTGATTACCTATATTAAATGTTGATGTGTACTATGTATTGTCTGTTGATGCCCTTGCAACCTCTATTGCAGCTTGGTCATCCTGAAAGAGGGATTACCTAATGTCCAAACCCTTCTCAGGGTTTCTTATTTTCGTCATGTGGAGTTTTTTTGAATTTTTCCTTGCCCCAATGTAGGTTTCGAATCAGGTCATGTTGTAGTTGTGGTCTGTGCAGCCCTTTGAGACTTTTGTGAGCTATACAAGCAAATATGACTTGACTTGATTTGAACTGCAAATACATTTGCCCCCAGTGATACATTTTAACAATGGTGGACCAAAAGGGCCTTTTCTGCTGGCCTAAAAAAATATGTGAATCTTGCGATGTTAATTAAATTCTGTCCATTAATGCTCATTTAATCATTCCAAATTATTTTTCAGCTTCTTTTCATTGCTTTTTCTCTGGCAAAGTTGCTTCCAGATACGTGCTTTAATATTTAATCATTTATCCAATCACATTTTAGCCATTACTTGTCGTCAGGGTCTTAAATGTACCCGGAGGCCTTCACAATAAGTAATGCAGGCTCTGTGGCATAGCATAACTGTTGATAAAGCTGTTGGTTTAGCCAATCAGATTCCCAGTAGGCAGAGCCAGGGCCTTCTAGCAAGCGTAAAGAAACACCAGCAGTTTCACAGACTATAGGAGGTGGTGAAACAGATATTTTTAGCCCGAAATCAAATAAAAGCTCACAATAACAACAGGACAGGCTTAACTTTAGCATTGATGTAACAGAAACGCAAGGCTAGTCTGTACAACTGAGAAATTAATATCTTCTTAAGGAAAGAGAGTAGGATGGATTTTGTACAAAAATAAAAAATATTTTTGGTAAGTAAAATTTTGCTATATTCCTAAATAATAATGCAACTGTAAAGGGTATCGATGCTTTTATATGTTGCAGCTATACTAAAAAAATGGTAATTGAGGACTAGGTTGTTTCACATGTAGCACTACTGAAGGCCTAGGTGTGAAATGTAGAGCCTGCCCCTGCATTTGAATGTAGTTAATTGCCATGTTGACCATTAAATGTCCTGTGTTTGTTTCACATCATGTGTTCAGCTTCTGGATCAGACTGAATGTCTGACTCTCCAAGTCCAGCAGCTGACCCTGGACTGCAACATGCATCAACAGAAAAGTACTGTCATCCAGAACCAGATGAGGGAGCTGCAGACAGAAAGAGACCAAGTAAGAAATATGATCCAATGTTTCTCTTTGTTTCATTTGTCTACGTTTTTTGGTGGACCGGGCAAGTATTTTTGACCAGTAAACAAGCTGATTTTTTTCAAGGTTATGTCACAAGCTGACACGACACAACACACAGTTCAACTAAATATTAATGGGCAATTATTCCCATTATAATCAAAGTCAGGATGGTTATTGATGTGCTTCAAAAAAATAAAATAAAAAAAATCCACTACTTTGCAGAACAAAAAATGAAATCTTACCATATTGGCATTACCCATTTAATGGCAGTTTTTCTACTTTTAGATGTTTAACTGGTTTTGCAATCAAATTAAGATGATAAATACTAAGAAAGTGTATTCATAACACCAGAAGCAAACAGACGTAATACAGAGTATTAAAAAGGCTCAGTGATTGAGTAGATCCAAGCAGTAAAGTCGACATTCCAATAGTTTGTCAGGTGGTACTCGTAATCAGAGAGGTCAGGCAGGCATTTTGTACACTGAATAACCAAGACAGCTGTGGCATGGGTGCTAGGAGCGTGATAAGAAAGTCAACGAAAAAAACAGGAATGAGAAAAACAAAAAACTAACAAGGAACCAAGGTGACAGAGACCTGAACCAGGAGAGAGGAAGAGTTGTGACAGGAGGAAAAACTGTGGCAAGATCATGACAAGTGACAACAGCTGTGCGGAGGAAAATAAAGCCTGGGAGTGACCCAAATATTCTAAGGGCAAGTGAGCGAGGGTAGGATGGAATGGGAAATCGACAGATGGATCAGTGCAGCGTCTGGCATCATGCAGACCTTTTTACTGGTCTGTTTTGGTGAAGTAAGAGCTGAGCTAAAAGGCAAAGCTCTCGATTAAGCGGTCAATATAAGTTCCTACCCTCACCTATGGTCATGAGCTGTCAGTCATGGCCGCAAGCACAAGATCCTGGATACGAGCGGCTGAAATGAATTTCCTCTGCAGGGTGGCTGGGCTCTTCATTAGATATACGTGAGAACCTTGGTCATCTGCAAGGGACTCAGGGTAGAGCCGTTTCTCCGCCCCGTTGACAAGAGTCAGCTGAGGTGGCTGGGCATTTGGTTGGATGTCTCCTGGACACCTCTCTCTGGAGGTGTTCTGGGCATGTCTTGCCAGCAGGAGGCACTGAGGACAACCCAAGACATGCTGGTCAGACTATGTCTCTTGGCTGGCCTGGAAACACTTTGAGTTTCCTTTAGATGAGCTGGTTAAAGTGGCTGGGGATAGGGCTGTCTGGGCTTCCCTGCTGAGGCTGCTGGTCCTGCAACCTGACCTTGGATAAGAGGAGGATAATGGATGGACAGATGGATGGACGTGCTACAGTACCCATTACAGAGAAAAATAATGAGGTTTCTGGAACAGGTTCCTCTGTAACTCGTTACTCCTAACACAGGTCATCACTGACTGGAAATGCTTTTTGTGCTTCCAAGGCATACCTTTCCAGAAATGAAGTCCAGACCCAAATCGCCTGCATCCTAGCTGAGAAGGACATCTTGAGGTCTCAAATGATGGAGCTACAGGAGCGAGCCTTTACTGTAAATGCCAAGCACAGCAAAGAATGGCAGAGCACGAACGTAACGCTTCAACAAACATGCCCTAGCAAACAGCAAGCTGATTTTTAATCAAAAGCCTTTTCTTTTTTTTGCCCAAGGCAAGGGGGGTTAGCTGGAAGTGTCCTGAAGATTCACCATTCCCGAAGAGTCGCAGACTTCGTCGCATGCATGCAGTCAGTCCGTTATCTCTTCGTTCGTTTTTACCAGAGGTGAGTCACTAAATGTTGGCAATTTAATGTCAACAGTGGTGAAGCAAAAAAAGTTTGAAACCTTACACTGTCTGAAAATGTTTCCTTGTTTGTGAGGAACAAAATACACGTTTAGCGGCTTCACAATAGTGAGCGCTTGTTTGGCTTTGACATCTTTGACATTTCTGGTTTCTTGCCAGGTGTCTTTAACAATGGGACTATTTTGAGACTATATACACCATGGAAACATCGAGCAAGTGTGTACGGAACATCCTTGCAACGACGACAATGCACAATTTTGACTTACACTTTTTACAATTCATAATTGATTGAAAGTTGTAATAATTAAGGCCTGTCAATGGAATTATAATCTATAACAAATTGAATTTCCTTATGATAAGCAAAATTATATTACATTACATCAAATTACATTGGAGTACATTACATTGAGAATGTTTGGTATCACATTTATTTTTCAGACCAAAACCAAATCTGGAGTAGTCATCAATATCCAAGCATAATACTGACACTATTAGTATATAAAATTCCCCATCTTATCGCAAAATGGACCGTGTGGATTTTTTAGTGTACCATATTATTTGACAAAAACGTCATGTACAAAATAAAAAACAATATTGGTTTTAAAAAGAGGGAAAAATGCATAAGCTATTCTTAATTTTATAGTTTAGTAGCCACTCAACATAAGGAGAGAAAACATCAATGGGGTTTTAACTTGCAAGGAGAACAGTGGAGAGCCCAAACATCAGATAAGAAATTCCAATTTGTTCAAAAGCCCTCCCTGAGCCATTTCTTTTTATTAAATCTTCTACAAAAGCAGATCTGCCCTAAAGGGTCTGTGGATCAAAGAACAGCAACATGATTGGCCGATCGTAGCAATGATTTAAACACTTCATAATAGTCAAAACAACAAACAACTGTGTGCAAAAATAGTCAAGATAACAAACTGGCACCCTATGCTGTATCCTTTGCAGAATAATCTTATCAGCTATGATAGAAACAAACGTTTTTAAAAATACTCGTAGGACGAGATATTAACATTTATTTTGCATAACATGAGCCCACCCTAAAGGGAGCTGACAAAATTGTCTGTCATCTTGTCCTCTTACCCAAAAATATCTAAATTGCTTGACAAAAAATCAAGTAGTACATTTTGGTCACTTTGAGTCGCCGAAGTTTGTGCTTTTTAAAACTCGTTTTGGGTTGCACTAAAACATATACTATCCTCAAATCCACCAAACAATTCATTCGATTTTGGATTCATTTAATGGCAATTCGTCATTCCTTTTTAAGATTGTTAAATGACCATAAGAAAGCAGCAGGTACTTACATGGCCAAACGTTAAACGAACATGCAGAGGAAGAAAATTATTTCCTCTTGTACAACTTAAAAATAAAATGTTATTCTTATGCCAAAGGTTCCTTGTTGGGCCCTCAGAAAAATTTGGATGCCTCTGTTTTAGAAGAAACAATTTTCAAAAAGTATCTGTTTAAATAATAAGTATCAGATTGGATAGAATTTTTGATAATATAGATTGAATCAATTCAATGAAAAAATGGCCACAACCATCCCTAGTGTTCCGTGATTTTCTATGTTTTAAGTAATGTCAAACTTGCTTCACAACTAAATTGAAAATTATATGTAATTATGAATACTTGTGCACACCAGGTTTGAAAATGTTTTTGGTATTGTGAAGGTGGAAGACCCAATGGCAAGCAGTGTCCGATCCAGAAATGTGGAACCTCCCAGTCCTCAATCCCTCCGCCAGAGAGAAGGAGCACTTTATGAAAACAGTGGGTAAGTGTGATTCTGACATTTGATTGCCATTTGGTTATTTAAAAGTAACTCATTAGCTTAAGCCCCATGCACACGTTGGCCTATTGGCAATTGGCATTTTGTTTCTGGCGTCAGGAGTGTGGGAGGGAAACCCCGTGGTGCCAATGGGGTCGAGTATCAAACGCATTAGCTAATTTTAGCGCTCAGTCGCCATATTCCTTAAGTGTGGGAGCACGGAGGATAACGAGCACACATGCACTCTAAATACAAACACCCTTGTGACATCTGAACATTTGTGACGCCCTTCTAGAAGAAAATTAGTTTTATAAATTAGACAATACATCATTCATATAATGCAGTGCGGAGGCAGATTCTGCATTTGTGCACATTGCAATTGTGGATTGCTTTGTTTTGTAACCCCAGCAGTTTTATGAGAAAAAACTTTCTCACGAGTACTTCTTTGTGCACTGAATGTAATTCTTAGAGTGCACAGAGAAATCGTTAATTTGTCTCTAGCACAACCTGGTGGTTTCCATTGGGGTTTTTTTCCGATTGAATTCAAACGTCTGAGAATCCATTTTTGCAGTTATCACCGGAGATGCATTAGAACAAATCAGGAATACCATACATGGAAAATTGTGAGTTATAATGTGAGTCAATGAAACATATTTTGTAATTATACCTCGAGTGTAGGTAAAGTCTGGACCTTTTAAATAGAACGGTTTTGAAATTACAGCCGGGTGTCATGTTAAACCTTGACCTGTTCCAAAATTCTGTGTGAGGTTTCAGTTTCAGATTTTTTTTTTTCTGTGCCATTTCTTCAATGATAACTCATCAAAATCATCAGAAAGACAAAATATGTAAAATAGCTCATAAGGGTTAAATGCACCGCAACCGGTCGGTGACATAAGAAAATGATTGACTTCTTTTTCCAAACATTGCGTACATCACAGCCAGTCAAACCTGTCTGAAGTACTGCAATTACCTCACGCGTGAGGTTACCAAATAGAGCTTGAACGTCATTGTGTTCAACTGTGCGTGTGCATGCATCAGTAAACATGTTGATGGACCATTATAGATACTTTTGTTTTCTTGTTTTGTAGATTTCAAAATGTGGAAACTGACGATTCATCGTTGGATGACTTTGAGATCCTGCCCAGGGGTGAATTTTCACATTTACATTCCCTGAGAGAAGTGTGTGCGTGTGTGTATACTACAACTGTATTGTTTCGATCAAGTAATAGTGAAAGAGATAATAACATAATTGATCGTGGCATGGAGTGATATTGAGTAAGTTAAGAAATTGTGGTAGTGTCTGTGTGGAGTTTACTTGTGCGGGCATTCTCTGGGTATTCCAGTTTCTACATTCCACAGATATGCATCATAAGGTTATTGAAGACTTATTTGTCCCACCGCCCCCTTACTTTTCAAAAGGGACTAGCTATGTTTGAAAATTCAACTGTGACAAAGAAAGGCCTAAAAGCGATTCAAAAGACCTGTTTTTTTCCAATTTGGCACAGAAAGTGTAGTGTTCCTCCCCACAATCATGCAGCTATGTTCCAAAATATTCCACACGCCATGGGTCTCGAGGAATTCATTTTCAAACTAGACAGTTTGATCTCATATCCCCTAGAGCTGTGACGTTACCAGAAGACAACGAGAAGCAAACCAAACAGCGCGTCCCGTTGAAAAACATTAGGCGATTGTATCGATAAGCAAATGTATGGCGCTTTACCTGTTTGGAGTAATTGAAACTTTGCCTACCGTGTCGCTGAGGGTCTTCTGATTGTTTTGTCCACGGCGCTTTGCTTTCATCATCTCAAGCTGCGTCCGCTAGGTCCACTTGCCCTCTTGTACAGCGCACATTCTCCTCATAAATATATGATTGTGACTGTCCCCTCCTTGTTTTCACCACGTGTTTTGCAATTGATATAACACTGTCAGTGTGCGGGCTTCTGAAGGCTTTCAAGTGTGCATATATGTATATATGTATATATATATATATATATATATATATATATATATATATATATATATATATATATATATATATATATATATATATATATATATATATAGAGAGAGAGAGAGAGAGAGAGATAGAGATAGAGATAGAGATAGAGATAGAGATATTAACCAAACTGCTTTTACTATTTTCTCAGATTTTGTATGTTTTAGAATTTGGGAGTTCCTTTAAAGGATATTTGCAATTTGTTGGGCCCCTCCTGTGGTAAAATACCATGGTTCATTAAAAAAAGCACAATTGACTTTAATAATAAGCAAAAGTACATGAAATACAATATAGACGTTCATTTCTAAAATACTTGTATGTCAAGGAATTTGGATATACACAGTTTGTATCGGTGTTTAAAATCCTTAAAAATGCTTAAATTTTAAGGTTGTGTTTTCAAGAATTAAGATTTGTTTTAACTTGGGGTAAAGTACTTGTAAATTCTTGAAATTTGTGCCATGTTCTCAACAAGTATGCTTTAAAACAACATCAACACGGCCACCAGGCTTTAATTTGCCTTTCCATTTCTTATTCCATCGTAATTAACCGCAGCTGGCATTAGTTTGTACAGTATTGTCTTATAAAACATCAGGGCCCCAAACGAGTCGCGCCCAAGAGGAAAGGTACATGCTTCACCTTAACAGGGCACTATGAAATGTGTATTAGTGCAAGAATTATGTAGCAATTATGAACATTTATGATGGGCTATGCAAAAAAATTAAGGTAGCGTTTACCAGTGTTAAATTGTAATGGAAAGAACTTCCAGCAACTGAAAATGTAAGCTATATATTACTGTCATTTTACCCAACACCTATATGGAGAAGGATTTGTATAAAAAACAAATACATTTGAGATTTACTCAAGATAGACAAATCATATTTCTTGACCAATGCAGACACAAGATTATAAATTACGTGGCTAAATGGCTGATGTATTTGTGGCTCTGCAAAAAACGTGATTCACATCGGATTTTTTTTATGGGACTGGAGAAATTGAAAAGTTGGATTTAAAAGTCACATTGTCCCTGTAAAATGTCTCCTACAGAAATACTACACGAATACTACAAAATCACAACAAAACTAAATGTCAGATTTAGTTAAGATTATATTGCTTCCATTCTAAAAATGAAAAGAGATGCTATATAAATACTACAAAAATACTTCTACAGTAATACTACAATACCTAAATACTGTTACACAAGAAATACTACATAAATACAACTACAGTAATTTTACAAAAATAGTTAAGAAACACTACAAAAAGTTAAACTTCATAAATACTCCCAAAATACAACTATGGAAATAATTGAAAAATACTTTTACAAAAATACTATGAAGCAGAATACTACTACATAAATATTACAAAATAATTACAAAAAAATACACGGCAGAATTATTATGGCAGAAATACTATAAAAATACAACTATACAGCATTATTAAAAATAAAAATTGGTGTACTACAAAAAATGTTACAGAAATACTGCTTAAATACTTCTATGGAAATTTCTTTATAAAATACTATGCAGAAATACTACTCATATAAAATACAAAACAAAAATACAGTAATACTACAAAAATATGCCTGCAAGATTCTACCAAAAAAATACTTGAAAAAATAAAACTACAGTAACATTACAAAACGATCCATCGAATTTGGTGCTTAAAACAGGGACCTAAGACATTATTTTTGCTTTATTTGTGAGTGTTTAAAAATAATTTTATGAAAGTAAAAAAAAATAGGTGTCCTGTACCGGCCCCTTGGCCAATTTTTTTTAGCCCAATACAGCCTGTGACTTCAAATAGCTGTCCACCCCTGGTATAGTGCTAAAAGCACAAGGAAGAATACAAAGTATGAAGATTCACAAAGACCAAAATGCAACATTTGAAGTCTCTTTTTTTTCACAGCCTTTTTGAGGCTTTTGGGTACCTGTAGCAGCAAGATGGCAGCTCAGGGTTAAGCTCATGTTGTTTGAAATAAACTCTCCTTTCTACAAGTATTTTGAAAAATGCATGTTTATATGATAGGTAATGTAATTTTGCTTATTACTATTATTTTATTTAATCTTACGAATTATCTTTTTTTACCACCAGGAGGCGCTTAATAATTTCTACTTTAAGTGACAGGCACATTTTTGTTTCACGTGACAGAGAAAATTTAATACAAATCATCAAAATGTAAACTTTTCTCCACATGTTTCCAGTGTCGAGTGATAACAAACCTCCGTCAGGAAAAAATGCTTCAGGTGGGACCAAAAATGCATACAGGTGAGGTAATCTTACTTCAGAAATGAGAACTCACATGACCTTTAAACGGGTGACTCAAATTTGACGATTACTGGTAATCTGTTTATGTATAGGCTTGATAATCTGATTTGAGTCTTTGTCGGAGCCCGAGTAGTCCAATTGAATTTGTTGGGTTACTCCTTTAATTTTCTGATTATCCATGCATGACTACTTATTTGAATAATCTGTGTGCATTACTGCAGTTTCCCTCATCCAGGATATTTCTGTGCCGCTCATATGTTGGACTTGTAGTACAGTGAAAAATGATACACACTCACTCTGGCACTAGTTCGGTTCTGATGGCATCAAAATGTCTGCACTCTTACCGGAGCAAGCCCTTCCCAATGGGGGGAGGATGTTATGATTAAGATCAATGCTTTTAAATCCATGCTTGCCAACCTTTTTGTCACCTTTTACGGGTGGACCCAAAAGCAGGGAAGCCGGAACGGAGGGAGTTGTGCTCAAAAAAGGATGGTATTCATTAACAAAAAACAGGAACAACTAACTAAAGAAACAAGGTCCTAAAAAATCAGTAAAGTGCCCAAACCCAAAATAAAAAGCAAAACTGACATGATAACAGAAGAACGGATAGCAGTGGCATGGAAATTGCCACCAGGATGACAATGCCAATGATCCAACGCAGTGTGCTGTATGAGCAGTCAATAGAAAGTCTTGGGATAATTAGGAACAGGTTTGGATACAGATGTGTCCAGTTGCACACCTATTTGGTGCTCTCCGGAGGAAGGTGGCGTGCCAGAACCTGACACTTTGACATCAAAAAGCGGTACTTAAATTTGTGCTTGTTTGAAAGCGGAAGTGGCAAACCTAACATAAATGAAATTGTAATGGCGTTCGTTGGAGACGTTTATTCACGTACAAAGACTTAATCTCGTTTTAAAATAAAGCAGCTGCAAAGTACTCGTCCGAGATTTATGTTGTTGTTTAAAAGAAAATAAAAAACTCTGGATTTTTTAATTTATTTTGTTGGCGAAAAGTGGTCGTGTTGGTAATTAACCCTTTACACACACGTGACCTACTCACGTGACGACACCATGACGGACGGTAGTAACCCGTTGTAAACAGTGGACGAGGGCAGTAAATGGCAAACGGCAACAACAAAAACAGCTATGCTATTCAACACCATTGGCAATGACGAGTCAAACGAATATTGTGCAGCTGTTGGATGAAATCAAATGAGGAAAGCACAAAAAGCGCTATTCAGAGAAACTGAGAATAGCATAGCAATATGAGCAGTACAGTCTTCCTCCCCCAAAAAATCCCATATCGTTGTGTCTGCCTGACTTTAGCCCACGCTATCCGTACCACTATATCGTAAATAGAGAATCTTTATACACCGGCGCTAATCTAAAAGCTTATAAATGTCTGGATGCTTACCAGTTAATCGTAGCCTGACCCCGTTCCTGTGCTTTCTTTTGCCGACAAACTGAACCCCAGTGTAAGATGTCTCCCTTGAGCATATGTTACTAAAATGACTTTGTATCTAATTCTTTGACGAATGTTATAGAACAGTAAAGCAAAGGGCATTTGCACCTTGTATATAATCACTTTTGAGCATTTAAAATAATTACTTTGGCAAAATGACGTTTTCTCTTCAGTTGATAATTTGGCAGTTCATGTCAGCGAAAAACGCTTTATGGTAGAGCACAAAACCGTTTTCAAAACATGAGATATTCGGAAAATTACTTTTTTAAATCCCTGGGTAATCACAATTAAAGCAGGTCATTTACGTAGTAAAAAATGGCAACAAAAAGCCACTACCTTTGGTAGTTGGCACTGGCTAACCTATTATATTGAGTGTCTTTGACCTGAAATTACTCGGAAATGGATCAAACATACCTTGTGAAAAATATTTGCTGCAAATCCTAGAATACTTGAAAGCCTGCCAATGTCTTGCCTCCCTCCATTTGGTAAACATTGGTAAACGGCTTCTGTTTTCTCTAAAAGGGATACAATCTTAAATCTGGCATAGAAGCTGGGCCACCGCACAGGAATTGATCACCATGGTAAAAAGTGGTAGTTATATTCTTCTGTTGTGCTTTTTGTTATTTGTTTCAACTCAACTAGTGTTTTTTGCTGTCCATCATGGTTTCCATTCTGGCAGAGAAGGCAACGTGATGTCACATGCAGTCAATTTAAATCTGAAATAATGGTCAGGGTTGCTAAATCCAAATATCGATATTCTCAACACTAAGCAAATACTTGGATCAGAATGGTTCAATGTCTTGGGATTGATACTTTGATGCAATATCCACAAAGCGGTGCTTCTCTATGTAGATAGCGCAGCCCTTCTCTCTCTCTCACCCAGCACCCACAGTCCCTCTCTTTATTTTGTTTATGCCGTGGTTGTGACTGGCAGTAACACTTTTAGCACCTCTCCCAAGCTGGCCGGCTTGTGCATCCTGCCTGTCAGGTAGAGAGAGGAAAGGGCCACAGTTAGGCACCTATCCATACCAGAAGTTAATAAATGACAAACGCAAATAGGAAGCACAGAACTACAGAAAAGGACAATTCCACCAGTCATTTCTGTGGTAAAGTGTTCTGCTACTGTGGCAACACCACAAATTTACATAAACAGATGAAAAGCGTTCACCCTGCAGAGAGCAACGACCTGCAACCAAAAATGTAAACATGTTACTGCTCCTCAACAAAAACATGTCACTTGTCCCTTTTCACTATGACAACAGAGCGATTGAAAGAAAATTGACACTTGATTTGCATTATTGAATTTATTTTTAAAATGTTGTGCAATGATAGGTACTTTAGTTGTGTTTTTGACATTTTCATACAGTATTTTGACTAGCCCATGTAGTAAGTGCATCAGAACAATAGTGAAAATAAAAACGATGCAGCATTAGCAGGAACATATTTACAGTGGATGAATAAAATATGAATATGCATTATATACAAGCAAGCTATATCTATTATTTCACAGTCTTGTCTTTGGAAGAAACAGTCTCTGAACCTACTAGTCCTTGTCAATATTAATTTGAGGAAAATTGATCTATGCTATGCTAAGATTTGTTGAGTTTTTCCTTGCCCTTATATAGGTTTCAGATCAGGGGATGTTGTAATGTTAGTTTATGCAGCCCTTTGAGCCTTTTTGTGATTAAGGGTTATACAAATAAATATAACTTGACAATTTGTATTTTCGCTACATTGCTGTTCTTTGTTCCTAGAACAGTTTTAACAGAAATATTTGTGGGGTTTTTTTATACTAGAAAATTTTGAATTGTAGTTGATAAAAAAAAACATTTTAGTGCCTAAAACATTTGTGCTGTGATATCTAAATGTAAATGGACTGCATTCTTATTGCGCTTTTCTAGTCACTGAAAACCTCCCAATACGCTTAACAACTTGCTTCACACTTACCCATTCACACACACACATCATCAGTGTAACTGTAAGCCATGCAAGTACCTGCCTATCGGAGGCATAAGGGATTCAGTGTCATGCGCAAGGACACTTACAACTGGGAATCGAACCTCTTGATCCCAAGACAGTGCTTTACTGCCGCCCCAGTAGATTGAACTTCAAGAAGGGAAAGGTTCAAATATTCAGTGATCATAAAGCAAATAGGTGTCCCTTGATACTACCCTGTATTTACTTGCAGCTGATCCATCCCAAAATTTTGAGTATTACCCATCCCGAACTATGGTACTTGGAAAAAGTACCTCTCTAGTTCAGGGATTGTTATCCTGCCTAAATTAAGGCATTCAATTGTGTGTTTATGGCTGTGGGTATAATAGCAATAAATGTGTTTTGTTTTTCTCTCCTGCAATCAATCCCAAGCTTGGATAAAAATACCATTCCTCCATTCCTTGTGCGTTCTCGGCAAAAAGCGGTGCGAATCAGTGGCCGTGTAGTGACGATAGCTTTCCAAGGAGAGGCACTGCTGAATCAGATTGCGGTGGTGGGAGGTAATAAGACTGGAGTATTTGTGCATGAAGTAACAGAAGGGAGCGCTGCACATACTGTGGGCATCACCCACGGAGCACAAATAGTGGAGGTGAGACATCTATTTGCAGGCATTCATTGTTTTGTGCAAAAGTGTGTGATTAAAGGTGTGGTCATCTGCAGGTTGGATACCATCAAGACGAGCGAGCTCTCCGGATGGTGCTGGAGGATTCCACCTTAGAGGAAGCTATGTGGGCACTTGGTCAGGTCTCGGGTCTGTGTCATCTCTCGTTACGACCCAGGCAAGATGGTACGTCCCATTCTATCTATCTATCTATCTATCTATCTATATATATATATATATATATATATATATATATATATATATATATATATATATATATATATATATATATATATATATACATTTATTTTCAATTCAAAAGGTGTTATCATAATGTAATCAGTTTTAATACCTTTTCATTGAGGGACATTCCCTAACTGCTTGCCACAATGTGCTGGACAGACCGAAAAGCAGGAATCACAAGGGAGGTTGTCTAACTTCACTAAGGGGGCGTTCTATTCAAACAGGAACAACAAAATACATTACCAGGGAGGAGGGGATGTGGAAGGGGAAAAGCAGAGAAGGATATCTAAAGAGGGAGGCTTGCGAGGGAAACTAGTGTTCTTGAGGTGAAGCAAAATCTTGAGGTGGAGATTTGGGACTACCATAATGGAAAATGGCTAGGGTGGACGATCGTGGGACGAGGAGGGAGGCGGAGGAGAAGATGGTGTGGCGAGCCATGCAGGGAATTGAAGGTCAAGGTCGTGGGAGGCCAATGCTCGCCATTTTGGTAAATGAAAGGCTTTAGGAATCAAACAGTTAAGCAAAGGGAGAAGAGAGTCAGAGGTGGCTGATTGTCTAACTTAAAACACCTGGGGAGAGGAAAAGTTAAGGGGATTGGAAAATTTGGTAAATCTGCCATCTGTTGGGGAAAAGAAGGACTGCAGGCCCCGAAACAATGACGCTGCTGCCAAGGAAAAAACATGTATAACATGTAATTCCATTTTTGTGTAACTCCCTGTGATTAAAGGCTATACAAAAAAACATGACTTGACTTGACTTAAATCCAACACCAAAAAGGCACACATCATTTTGAAAGGCAATTTAGAAATTGAAATAAAATGTATACTACGGTATACACATACGTGCATGTCTTACACACGCTTGTTAGCAATGACGTCACATATTAAGAATTATTAAGATAACTCTAGCACAGGGGTTGGGTATCTATGGCTCGTGAGTAAGATATGGCTCCTTCCATGAGTGCATATGGCTCAGAGATAAAATGCTGATTGTGCAAATTTCATGTGTTCCAATCCTGAACAGCTCCAAATTGAGGTGGGTGTGCACATACTTGAAGCAACAATGAAGTTTCATTGTTTGGTCCAGTATATTAAGAACACTGTACCAAGTACAGTTTACAGTCCAGGTGTCGCAACAACAGACCCCGCTTTGGCTCTAAGAAATCCTTTATACTGAAGCTCATTAAATAATCTATGTTCACTGTTGAGACACTTTATGATAAAGCCAAAACACAAACTGTAATCACCCCAAAACACCACGTAAGTACACAGAACAATTTGATTGGGTGAGCGGTAGGGGTGGCCAGATCTCTGTACACATAGCACTCTCCCCTCTTTCTCAGACAAGCCTACTGCTTACACCTTGTTTGCAAACCATTATTTACTAAATAAAAATGAAGGTTAAAATGAGCCTCAACGATTTTAAGCAACTGTGGTAGTATATTTGTTGATATGGGACACAGGCTCTGGCATTTTTATCATTTTATACATTTAATCAAGTCATCTAAAAACAGTGAAATAAAAGATGAATTAGCTTTTGTCTGGAAAGCGGGTTTGACAGCTGAATGTTTTCCTGAAAATATATGGCTTGGGTGTTTCAAAAACAAAATAAAAATATTTTGCTGCTATGGCTCCCTAAAGGTTCCCGACCCCTGCTCTAGCGCAAAGATCATATTTACTAGCTTCACTCCAAATCACTTAAACCAATTAAATATTGTTCTTCTGTGTCACTTTTACCAGTTAACAACTCCTTCAACTCGAGAGGAAGATAATAGGCCCCCTCGCGTTTTCTTTACACTTTGAAAAATAAAATAAGTCCAAAAAGCAGTGGTCCTTTATCCATGCAGGGTTTGGTACATGGGAAGTCAGGCAGTGAGGTCACAATCATGATCCAAAAAACAGACGAGAGGTCGGTGTTCCTGTAAACCCAAACAGACAAGATAGTCCGAGAGTTCGTCAGGTGGTACAGGTGAAAGGCAGACAAGGGTTCGGTACATTGGAATAACAAAAGGCAGAGACAATAGTGCTTGGGATGTGAGATGGAAGGTAACAAACTAGGACAGAGCCAACGAGATAGAGTGTTTAAATAGTGACGTTGGAAAGTTGTGATCATAGCTGTGAGAAAGAAAATTGAAACCTAAAGTGAGTGACACAATAAGGCAAGTCAAGACAGATGGAATAGAGGAGAGAGAGAGAGGGAGAAACAGTGAAGAGAAAACAGTAGAGCGGGAACCTAAAGAGAAACAAGAACCTGAGTACAAGATTTTGAAACATTGATTCTCACAGCAATATTAGAAAGGAAATTCCAAGCCATGGAAATGCAATGCAACAGGGAACTTCTAGGTATTAGCTAAAACTTCCATTGGAAAAATTAAATGATGCCCAACACCATCAGAGGGCCCAATGGCCCCTACGGAGAACTGTCGTCAACTGTGCAGGGACAAAAACTGCAGTAGAATGTTCACATCACAAGATCATCAGGACTGGGCAAAATCATTTTCAAAGGCACAGTCCAACGGGGAAGAAGGAAGAGGGAGTCTCAGGACAGGAAATGTTAGCAGTGGAGAGATCTGTCCAGAGTTGCGTGTTTTGTGGTGCCAAAATAACCTTAGCCAGGCATGTCCAAAGTTCGGCCCGGTGGCCAGTTACGGCCCGTGATCTAATTTTTACTGGCCTGCAGCCTCTGTCTTACAATTAATAATATGTGGCTCGCCAGTAATGTTGACCGCAGTATAAAATACATTTGTACAAAAAAAAAAATCACCATTTATCAAGATGATCGCAGTAGCCCTTCGGCCACACTGCCCTTGGCATTCTGTGAGAATTTTAGCCCACCCCATTTCCGACATGGCAACCGTTAATAAAAAAAAGGAAAGTTCACTGTGAGGGCCGCTGCTTCCAGGACAAGTGGACGTTGTAGTATTTTTTCACCGAAATCCGAAACAGCTGCAGCTGCAGTGGGCATTTGCACGTCACACTGGGTATTTGTATATTGTATTCTTTTTGCTTTATTATTGTATTGTTCTCAGCTCAGGGATGCTGCTGGAAATGTGAATTTCCCTTCGGGGATGAATAAAGTATCTATCTAATCTAATCTATCTAATTTGCCGAGAAACTGTGGGTGTTTTCAAAGAGTATATTATCAAGAAGCACTGCCAGTCGAAACATGTTAACTACAAAATGCTAAGTGGAAACGAACTATGTTAAAAGGTGAAGCAACTGGGAGCTGTTTTACCAGCACAGCAGCGCTTTTTTCAAATGAAAATGCTACAAAAGCAGGCTACGAGGTCTCATTGCTGATTGCCAAGTCCCAAAAACCTTTCGAGGAGGGTGAATTCAGTAAAGACTGTTCAAAGAATGCGAGGCTGACTACTAGGCCCTCACACATTTTCACTTTGCCAAATCTGGCCCGCTTTCTGAAAAGTTTGGACACCCCTGTACTTGGCGTTAAAGGATCCATGAACTGTGAACTGGATGACACTCATTAGAAAATACTTTGTTGAGTTACTGACAATGGTCAGCCGTTACATAGATAGCACCAATTTGATTTAGATGTGTGCAGTCATGCATTGACAGAGTTGAGTTTTCTTCCTTTTAGACTACGAGACCCTGCTCCAGCAATTGCAAGAGAGTGAGATGTCGTCAGGAGATTCATTCTATGTCCGTGTCAACGTGAACATCCCAGCAGGTCCCAAAGGGACTTTGAACGTGTCCTGCAATGACATTCTACATGTGACCAACACACGCCCGGCTGGAACAGAAGATTTGTGGTATGCCAATCAGGTTCACCCGTGCCAGCTCCTGGCACTCGATAGCGGATTGGTGCCCAACTGTTACAGGTATTCATGAAACATATGCACTAGTACTGTAGTTAGGTTTCAACAGCACTTAGCACTTTGCTTCATTATATACCGAAATCGTAGGGCACAACGAATTCTGATCCAGGCTATTGAAGAAATGAACCTTCAAACATTAAAGTCACAAAAGGTAAGCGTGACTGCGTATGGGGGTTCAATTGTTTATCTCACTGGTCCATGCTCCCTTCTTTAGGAATGGCACATGGAAATGGCTCAAAAAACTGTGAGGATAGTTAGCACTGGTAGACAGGGCCGAAATCCTCTCTGGGTCAGCGTCGAGAATGAGAAGAGCAAGAGCACAGACTCAGGTACAAACATTTTGTTGTGCTAGGACAGGGGTCGGCAACCCAAAATGTTGAAAGAGCCATATTGGACAAAAACAAAAAACAAATTTGTTAGAGGGGGCAAAAAATGTAAAAGCCTCATATAAGCCTTATAATGAATGTATTTATATTAGCAACAGTATATTAGCTTATGATCAAAATGACTTGTTAAGAATGATGCACCACGTGACTACTCTGTTGTAGGATACCACCTCAAATTTAACTTCCTTACAATATTAATTAATTACAGTGTGTTTCATTCCTATAAAAAAATAAACAAATGCAATTGTTGATATCATTTTTTAATTTGAGATTCAAGTCAATTCGTGTTTATTTGTATAGCCCTTAATCACATGGAGTCTCAAAAGGCTGCAGATAAAAATAAAATAGCAGTCTTTTGAAAAGGTAAAGTACATAAAATTAAATTAATTAAGTTTAAGTTTGATTTCTGTGCTGTTCTTCTAACATCGAGGACAGCCAAGAAAGTGGAAAATAATCGGAGGAGAGATGCGCTTGAGTTTAGCATTGTGGATTATTTCTCTAGGCTACAGTTCAAGCCCGACAGCCACAAATTTATGTCACAATAAATGACTTTGCTGCGTTCGAGACGTCAATCTGTATCCTGTGTTTTTATGACCTGATACCAGTAAGAGAATGGCAGTCATAACTGTCTCTCATCCGTGAACTCGTACAATCTGATCTTCCCTCTAACCTTATTATTACATAATACATCCCTGGTTAAAATGTTACATTTATCCTATGCCCTTTTACAGCATTGGAAAACATTTTAAGTATTTGTGTCATTTTTGTCCTAAAGAATGCATACTAAAACAAAGTTTCCATCCCCCATTTTTTTAAATTTCTAAACATTTTAGGAAAACCGCCAAGTAGACACTCGTCAGCGCTTAAGAGCCGTATGCAGCTCCTGAGCCGTGCATTGCACATCCCCGTTTAGCCGGGGAGGATCCAAACTCAGACAGACCTGCAGGGTGACATTTTTGATGGGGCAAAGGGAAGTAACAAAAGGCGCTCTGCAGAGGCTGTAAACGTCTTACTGGGGCACAAAGTAGACGTCTGGGGGTTGAGGAAACAGGTAGGAACGTCAACGATCCAACAGTAGGGATCTGTAAGTGCTGTCATTCTATGCGGATGGTTGATGATCGCTAGGTGCGCAAAATCAGTTAATTAGTCACCTGGCGCCCTTTGGAATGCAGTTGCGTGCTGGATCCCGTCAACCGTTTTCCTAAAAAAAATTCATACATTAAACTGGTATTACTTTTTGCATTAAAATGGTGTATTATCACTCTCTATTTAGATAAAACATCTGCACCCAGAAGTTGTCTTACCCTCATGCCTTACACGCCAGTCACACCGCACTTCCCGCCCATATGCCGACCGGTCCTGTTACTCCCGTCTATCCTGGGACGTATCCTGGATAAGAAGGTGGCAGGATGGCAAGGTTTTGAACTCTGTGAACCTGGTAAGAGAAATTGTGCATTTCTATATGAGTATATTCAAAAAATAACCAGTGATAAGCAAAATCCATCATGTCGAAACATATTTGTTTTTACAATTATAATACAATTAAAGACTGTACTACTATATTTTACGACAGAAAGTCTAAAAAAAAGTACAAAAATAAAACATAGTAGCTAAAAACGTTTTTTTGTAAAGTGTGCTAAGATATTAAAATAATACCAAAACATTGTAAAATAAGAAAATACATCATTGGAAATATCTTGAATGCTATTAATTGTGTTACTCCAAACTGTAAAAATAAAAATCATGTAATTTAAAAAAAAAGACTTAGAATATCTTTTATCGGGGAGAACGGCAGCTGGGTGGTGAAAGCAGGGGCAATTTTAAGTTCAGAGCTTTGGGGATGCTGAGCACCCAGAGTTTATGGCTGATAAAAACAAATGCGTTTCACTTAGGGCAGCACGGCAGCGCGGTGGTTAGAGCATTTGCGGCACAGATCTGAGGTCATGAAATCGAACCTTCCTTTGTGAAGTTTGCATGTTCTCCCCGTGCTTGCGTGGGTTTCCTCCGTGCACTCTGTTTTCCTCCCACATTCCAAAAACATGCATGTCAGGTTAATTGGTTGGTCCAAATTGTCCCTAGGTGTGAATAAGCAGGCGAGTTGTCTGTCTTTGTGCCCTGTGACTGGCTGGCAACCAGTTGAGGGTGTCCCCTGCCCACTGCCTGACGATAGCTGGGATAGGCTCCAGCACCCTTGCGACCCTACTGAGGATAAGCGGTGCAGATAATGGATGGATGGATGTTTCTCTTAAAGTCATTTAAGATCAGTCAACACTGTTTATGAGTGTCAATTCCCATTTGTGAATATCACATTAGACTTTGTGGTTAGTAGAAACACTATCACTACGCCACGCCTAATTTTTATTCATTTATTTCTAACAGAGTACACACACATACACATACAGAAGAAGCATGGAACTTATTAGACTATGATGCATTATATTCAACACTTTAATATCCCACCCTACATTTAAGGATTAGGCTGTGTCGCCGCACCCAACTTTTTGGTGTTGTACTGGTCAAGCACAGCTTTTTCAATTGTCATCACAGCCGGTTACTGGAGTCTGTTTTGACCAGTGGTCCTTCGAAGCCAGGTATGGAACCAACGTAATGCGCTGAAAGACCTGTACCAGCTACAACTGCTTATCGGAATTGTTGGGCAAATCTAAATAACTGCCTTGAGAGTTAAAAATGTTGCACTGATAGTGTCTCTTCAATGCCACCATACTCCCTCTTGCTCCTCACAATGTTTTTTGCAACCACTGCTTCTGCTGACTCAAATTGAATGCCATATTGCGCTACCAGTGTTGACAACTGAGGCACAAACATAAAATTGTCAGAAGTAGGACTGCATATCACGAATCTCGTGAAGCAAATCCTAATACACACCAGCTAAAATGAAGACTAATTTATGATCATGTTAACTAAGTCATTATATTGGGTGGTAATAGTGGAAAAGCGGAGCACTACTAGGGATCAAGCCAGTGCAAGATTTCTAAGGCTGTGTTGGTCACATTTTTGTTTTACTTTTTAATTTTTTATCTTGTGCTTTTTACCATCATTTAGGGCTATCCCATCCTTCATTAATGAAAAGTGCGTTTTAAAAAGGAAATCATTTTTGGGGGTGCTTGGGTTGAAATTGAGGGTGAGCACCCCCAAAAACTGGCTAGTTCATCCCATGGGTTAAAGCACAGCCCTATGGTGTAGAGGTCCAGGGTTCAATTCCAGCTACTGCGGCCTCCCTGTGCCAAGTGCGCCTGCGTGGGTTTCCTCCTGGCTCTCCGGTTTCCTCCCACATTTAACAATCTTCGGGCAGTGGGCAGGGGTCACCCAGAACTGGTTGCCAGCCAGTCGCAGGGCACACAGAGACAGACAACTCACTCGAATATTCACACTTAGGGACAATTTGGACTGGTCAATTAACCTGAAGTATTTTTTTCATTTCCTTATTCATAAAAACACAAAATAAAGATTAAACCTAAAAAAAAAATTGAATTAAGCAACAATCTATACCAATAATTCTGCTAGATAAAACATGTATAAATAGAAATGTCTGTATCTTACTGGAAAATGTTATTTCAAAATAATACTAATAATTTTATTTGACATTGTTGTTGTTGTATCATAGCTTTTTAAAATAAAAACACCCCAATATAACAAAGAAAAACCTAAACCAAGCCATTAATTTAGTTACTTGAAATGCAAAAGATAATAAAACTATTATGTAAAATCCTCAAGATATTTTTGTCTAATTAAAACAAAAATTTTTCTCAATTATAACACAATAAAATCACAAGGAAAACTGAAGAAAAAAACGTTAATTATGGAAAATTGTGAAATAATACTTATAATATAAATTTACATTCCTTGTTACATTACATTATCTGCACTGCTTATCCTCAGTAGGGTCGCGGGGGTGCTGGAGCCCATCTAAGCTATCTTCGGGCAGTGGGCAGGGGACACCCTGAACTAGTTGCCAGCCAGTCGCAGGGCACATAGAGAAAGACAACTCACTCGCTCATAGACACCTAGGGACAATTTGGACCGGCCAATTAGCTTGACATGCATGTTTTTTGGAATGTGGGGGGAAACTGCCGTGCCCGGAGGAAACTGACGCAAGCACGGGGAGAACATGCAAACTCCACACAGGAAGATTCGATCTCATGACCTCAGAATTGTGCCGCACACGCGCTAACCACTGCGCTGCCTGTCTTGTTAAAATATTATTTATTTATTTTATTTATTTTCAAAACACCCCAAAAAAGGGTATATCTTAAAAGAAAATACTTAAATAAAAACATTTTCTATCAATTCTATGCTCCTCCGAGTTTAATGTCAAAGTGTCCTTGGGCAAGACACTGTACCCAAAATGCCACCGATATGCAGGTAGGAGCCGCTATCGATGTGTGTGTGTGTGTGTGTATGAATGGGTAAAGTGTATTATAAAGCACTTTGAAGAACCTTAGAGACTGGTAAAGGGCTATAAATGCATTCCATTCCCTAAGCTTTACGTAGGATCCAGCCCGGTGTCATTAGATAGAGAATCTAACATAAAGGTGTCCCTATGTGGTTATGTTTACCTTTTTATGTTTTTGTTTTTTTTTAACTCATGTTTTTGCAAAGAGAGTGCAATTTCCATCATTCCTCGTCGTTTCTTCTTTATTGATCATTCATTGAAAGTATTCAACCAAACACATTTTCTGTGGCAGAGACGTTGAGCGCGAGCGATCATGCAGCCCGCCTGCAGAAGTCTGAGCTCTTGGAGGACTGTGATCAGGGAAGGAACTGCTGCTACACCCTGCAAAGTGTAGAAAAAGTCATGAAAAAGGTTTTTTTCGTGTTCAATTATCTATATTTATATCTATATCTCTCTCTCTCTCTCTCTCTCTATATATATATATATATATATATATATATATATATATATATATATATATATATGTATATATATATATATATATTCATCCATGCAGATAATCATTTTTTATTGTGTGCTGTACATGCATGCAAGTCCTGACTCGACATTCTCCGTACTCAGATTTAGGTATTTTGAAGTGTGTCTTTACATTACTTATATCAGTTCAAATCAACTTTGATTTTATTGATTGTCGGTGGCTATTTATTTGGGTATAGCACAAACACATCAGTCAGAAAATAACAAAAAATGCACAGAAATAGCTGTACAACACAGTGACAGAATACATAAAATTTGCCTAAAGAAGTTGTCTGAAGCAGAAGCTCTAAACTAGCTATTCAAAATTAAAACAGGCAAAAAAAACCTACTCCACAAAAGGGAAATGAGAAAAGTATATTTGACATTTCAGATGTGCAACTATACCACTAGCGACTCCTATAACATATAATATCCAAGGAAACTCTTGATAAATCAAGCTTCTTTTTCATGTTTTTATAAAATGGAGTATACCGTTTTTTAATCTGTATTTATTTGAGACATTTTAAAGTCATGCTGTAAATCTTTCTGTAAATGAATACCTCATTGGGTGGCACAATGGCTTTTCAATGGTGTACAAGAAAATACAGAATAAATTCAACTTAGATATCTAGTGTCTGGTCTGTAGATTAATACCAGTTGAATATCTGTTGGGAGTTACTTGCTTTGTATACTAATAATAAAGATTCAAGTTTGATTGAGCAATAGTCAAAAATTAATAACTGTCATCCAATGTTCCCTCTAATTTTCCACGGGTCTGAGTGTTCACACAAAGTCGGTGAGCAACGCTTGAAACAACAGTGAGCAACAGCGATCCCAAGTGTGGCAACTAATCCATTATCAAACATGTCCAAAACTTGACATCAAGTTAAGTTTTGCTGAGTTCCCGGCAATGCAAAATTATTTTTTACTTTTGAAGGAATTGACTAATGTACTATTGCAAAGGTTGTACGGCCTTACAATTCTTTCACAAGATATCCATTTCTTTTTATTTCCTGATATATTTTGTCGCATAATATTAACATTTTTGGGGGCTTATTTAGTCGGCTGTAAGATACAGAACTGTATTTGATCACATTTTTTAGTGGGAGTACAATGTTGGCAACAAGATTGACTTGATATGATTGGAAATTATTTGAATACAACGCAAACTTTTTCTTCTATTTCCCTGGTTTTTCTACTTTTCTCCCTTTTATAAAAAATCTCATTGTGTTTATTTTTTCTCATTTCTTGCTTTTTTGTTTTCTATTACCTTTTTTCCTTTATTTCTTTCTTTCTTTTCTTCTGGCTTTTTAAAAAAAAATCCTGCTCTTTTTTCTCCTTTTCTCTCCTTTTGTTTCCTTTTTTCTCAGCTTTTCCAGTTTAGTATTTTTTTCTTTTTGGCTCCATTCACCCCCCTCCCTTTAAATCATTTTGTGAATAATTTTACATAATATTTGGTCGTGTTGGGATTAAAGAAGCAAAAACAACCTGAAGAGCCGTTTGGGAACAAAAGAATCGGCTCATTTTAGTGAGCCGAGCCGAAAAAGCCGGTTCTCGAAAAACTTTACTGACTACTTAACTTCGTTCCACTTCAACATGAACTTCAAAATACTGCATTTAGAACACAGTATCAGGGGAACCCGTGTATTTTTACCTTCATGCACCGTAACTTTGACTTAATTCGCTTCTTAATTAGCAATTTCGAGTCCTGATTTTTGTGAGCTGGCTAGATTTTCTTGTGCGCGGAAAAGCTCTGGGTAGTGCGCAATTGCGCTCACACGCATTTTAGAGGGAACATTGCTGTCATCATATGCAATCTGCTTTGCAGGTGTCCAATATCAAAAATAAAACACAGTAAACTATGATTTTTACAACTGTATGTTCTTCAAACCCAGCATTATGAGCAAGAAACCCTAATGTAGTCGAGAAAGCGTTCCTTCATCGATCTACTGATATACTGCCCATTACTCATTAATGGGTAATGTATTTCCCTGGGCTTTTGGGGATACTTATTTATTCAGAATTTTGGACATTTTTGACTTTTCTCCTCCTCGTACAGGGTATTCATTGCGTATTGCCTCTGGGGCTGGACTGTGTACGCCGATTGCATCGGGCAGAGATTTTCCCTATCATCATCTTCATTGGACAGTCTGCACGCAGTGCACGCAAACTCAGGTATACCATTCTTCATTTTTTATACTAGCCCTGCTAGTTGGTTGTAAGTCAGAGATCAGGTTGTTGCTCAAATTACATACCTGTCAACCTCCACGGCTCCATACCCTTACAAAATGTTGTATTTTCGCTTACAAAATACAAAATCTTACACCATATTTTTTTTTCAAACGTGTTTATTTATGTAGTTTAACATGTTATTTTGTACAATTGTTTCGTTATGTCATATATATTGTTAATTAACATTTTGTTTTGAGATACTGAGTTGCTCGACATGAATGAGGTTTATTTCAAAAAAGGTTCAAAAATGAAGTAGCTTGGACGTTCACCCTAGAAGGAAAAAAATACATGCAAATATAATTAAGAATAATACATTTTCTTATTCAAATTATAATTCATTTTCTGCATTAAATTATTGTTGGTAATATCCTGATTAAAGGGATAACCACAAACCTGTCTTTTTTCATTTTCTCCTTTTATACTTCCTCTTTTCTTAACTTCTTTCTGTCTTTTTTTCTTTCTTTTGTCCTTTCTTTCTTTTTTAGTTCTTTCCTTTTTCTTTTTTTTCTTTCATTCTTTCTTTTGTTCTTTCTTTCTTTCTTCTTTTTTAGTTCTTTCTTTCTCTTTTAGTTCTTTCTTCCTTTTGTTCTTTCTTCCTTTCGTTATATTTTATTTCTTGTTTCTTTCTGTCTTTCTTGTTTCTTTCTTTCTCATTGTTTAAATTGTAACGGATTTAGTGACTTCCCTACCACGTAGGTCAAAGCTTCATCGCCAAAACTCGTCGGAGGAGCATCTTCTGGTGTGTTCCCGAAGCGAAGAAACGCTGCTGGACCGACTGCCGTGCTTGTATCAACGCGTGGCCCCTGACTCCTGGTGCGACCAAACATCACTACTCACTAGGTTGCGCACCGTTATATGGGAAGAGCAGAGGAAGATTGTGTGGGTAGAGCCCGACTTGTGGTAAAACAATTGATGGAGCTCATAACCAGATGTGGCTAGAGTAGCCCCCAAAATACTCCAGTAAAAGTACCGTCATCCAAAAAATTACTCGAGTAAATGTAAAAAAGTACTTGGTGAAAAAAAACTACTCAAGTACTGAACCGTAGCAACTTCTTATTTATTGATTTGTTTTCCAACAACCATTCAATCAGATCATCAACTCATCAAATTTCATCCAATCAACAAAAAATGACATTTAATTTAAAATAGATTAAAATAATTCAGGTAAATACAAGTACTGCGTTCTTGTGCACCATGGTTTTCATCATTACTGCATGAAGTTGCAAGGTTTCAATCAAAACCTTGAAAGATGGTGCCTCTGTAACGGGACCCAGGTGGATGGTCTAGCTCCAGCTGGTGATACACATTTGTTTTATATATATTTTTGTTTTTTTTGTTGTTGTTGCAAAATAGATGGTAAATGTCAGTCTCACACGACAACATTTACTTGTTGACATTAAGGATGATTTATTGAGCAAGTCTCATTAAATCACGTGAGGTTCCTTTAACATTTAAATACAAAATAACATTGCCATCAAGAATCAATTAACAAATCACCATAACTTATAAAATTGGTAAAATGGCGGCGCCCTCTGTTGGCTGCGGCTGCATCGGCTCGCTACAACGGGTCAGGTGTATCGACATTTCGTTCTGTGTACATTGTTACAAAGAATGACAATACAAAGGAAATTATTATTATTATTATTATAACTGTACCTACCAAAACAACTCACCTTCTGTTAATTGGTATCAAAATATACACATTTACATCACAGTACACTCTTTAACAGTCCAGCATAACATAGCATACCTCACCCAAGGCCCTATTTGTTGCTTATGCTAACAGACGACTCACTCGTACTATTTCACTTCTTATAAACTTTACAGACATCACAAACAACCTTTACAAACATATTATCATCCTCACAGTAAGTGTGTTACCAGTATATACATCTCAAGTCTCATTAAATCGCGTGAGGTCCCGTGAGATTTGGCCCAAGCATCCTTCTCTGACCTGTGCGACTATGCTTTCTATTGGTGATATACTGGTACTTCACTTACTCTTTCTGCTTTACAAAATAATACCCTTCAAAATACTAATACACTTCCCCTAACAGTCAAATGCGGATTACACAACATAAAAATCCCACAATATAACATTTTAACTAGTCAGCAACCCTTGTTGCGCCACAGTTCAACCACAGAAAATGCTTGGTTGGCCTCACACACAAAATTCAGCACCAGCTTTTCAAGTGTTGCTTGTGTTAAAGGCTGCGATTTTTTTCATTGGAGTAACACTTGAAGAGGAGGACCTTCTGTATGACTCTTGTAAATCTGTGTACAGTGCTCTTGACCGTTTTTTGGGTGAACCCTCTGTGGGTTAAAAATAAATAGTGCTACCTGGTGGTTGTATGGGTCCCGTGATTGAATCGGCAGAGAATAAAAGCGCTTAGCAGAGTCAGACAGACGCGTGCTAACGCGAAGGGGATTTAGGTAAGAGGTTCAATGTAGCATACCTGTCAACCTGTACGTTTTTGCCGTACAATGTACGTTTATTATGCATTTTAAGACGTGTACGACGTACAAGAAAATCTGTATGGAAAAACGCAAATTTGTCAATGATGGGTACCATCCGGTAAATACCGACTATCACGAAACGGCAAATCAATCAAGTCGAACGAGTTCACCGCGGAAGCCTTTATCTCGGAATCGTTTTTTTTTCGTTGCAAACGAAGCGAGCGGTTTGATGCTACTGTGCGCATGCATCTGCTGCCTCGGATTAATTGTAGTTATGTACTGTAGTTCTTTTTAGAGAACCGGCTTTTTCGGCTCAACTCATTAAAGACAGCCGGCTCTCAAACGGCTCACTTGCTTTGAAGCATAGATAACCTTATTATTGTTGTATAAAGAAGTTAGTATAAAAGGAGAAAATGAAAAAGGACAGGTTTGTGGTTATCCCTTTAATCAGTATATTACCAACAATAATTTAATGCAGAAAATGAATAATAATTTGAATAAGAAAATTTATTATTCTACTTAATTATATTTGCATGTAGTTTTTTCCTTCTAGGGTGAACATCAAAGCTACTTAATTTTTGAACCTTTTTTATAATAAACCTCATTCATGTCGAGCAACTCAGTATCTCACAACAAAATGGTAATTAACAATATATATGATATAACGAAACACATGTACAATATAACATGTTAAACTACATAAACACATTTGAAAAAAAAATATGGTGTAAGATTTTGTATTTTGTAAAGGAAAATACAACATTTTGTAAGGGCATGGAGCCTTTGAGGTTGACAGGTATGATGTAGTCTAATGGAGCGGAGTAAGAGTACGGTTTCTTTTTCACCAATATTGATTTAAAAATACTCCATGAAGTACAAAGTGTCTCAAAACTTACTCAAGTAAATGTAGGTCATTAACAACCACCTCTGATCATAACTAAATGTTTACTAATATGAGAGTGCGTTTTGATCTCAACTAGAACCATGCATTATTTTCGAGGGTTGTTTTACGGCTTACCAACTTTATGGATTCATATTAGGGCTAACGTCCATTAAAATTGCTGCAATCGCAACTGTTTTTTTGTTGTGTAGGGAAAAGAGGAATTCCCTGTGGTTATGAATTGTAAGTCCTCACATTAGCAGTTTGTTTTTAGCATATTAGCAAACAAAATCAATGTTTTTCCACCAGTATAGTGTGCCGGGAGACATAGTGTAAGTGACGCTTTTTTATCTTTGCAAATAAACATGCCATTGTTTAGTATCTGCTTTCTTCCCAGTGACCTGCCAAGTCACTAACACTCATCATTCCCAGTGAGTTGTTAAATATTACTGTTTTTTTTGTTTGTATAAAAAAAATATCTGGTCATGAGGTAGTAGAGTATACTTAACGTATTTGCCCGATGGAGCCCAAGTTACTGTAGCATCCTTTCTGTTTATGTACTACTTATCTGCCCATGAGATAATTTAGTAAACAGTAAAAACCTGTTTGATGGAGCTGTTTAAAATGGCAATATAAAAAATACGCATCAAATAAAGATCTCGCACATAGTTTTGCAGATTTTTATTCTTTTTTTTTTTTTACTTGAAAAAAGGATAAAAAAGAGGAAAAAATGACAGCAGATTAGTTTATTTTCTGTTTATATACTAAGTAGTCCAGTACATTTAATAACATATTTTGTTTGCTGAAGAAATTTAAAATTGCAACGAAAAAAAGTAATAGAATAAAATAACTTCAGGCACATTATTTTGCTGTTTTCAATTATAATTTCTTAGTTTACTATAAGGTAAAAAATGAAAAAGTCAGAATGTATTGAAATTTCAATGGAACTGTGGAAAAACGTTGCCTTGTCCAAGTATTTGTTAAATGTACAAAACATTTGAGGGAATAAACATTTACAATAAGCAGTCTTGTTTTTTTAAATAATGTTGGGGTGGGGGGGTATTTATTACATTCATATTTTTGGAAGCAGGATAAAACTGTCTTACCGTCTCCCATAATTAACCCGCTTTCACGCTCTTTCTCTCATCCTCCCTACTTCTCCCTCTATCTAACTCTGACTCCCTCGCTCTCCTTCCTATGTCCTCTTCCCCTTAACCATCTCTCCATCCTTAATTATCTCTCTCTCTCTCTCAATCCCTTCCTAACTCTCTTCATCAATTTTTCTCACCCAAAATTTCCTTGCCCAACTCTCTCCCCTCCCTACTTATCTCTCATTCCCTAACACGCTTTAAATCCATGCCTCTCTCCCTCCTTCTCCCTGCGTCCCTAATTCTCTCTCCTTCTCTAATTATTCCTCTATCCCGAACTTTCTCTCTACCTACTTCTCCTTCCTAAACCTCTCTCCCTCCCTCACTCTCTGAGGTTCTCCCTTATCTTCTCCCTCTCTTTTTCTGTCTGTCTCTCATTAAATATCTTCTTCTCTCCTCTCTTTCGCTCTTTCCCTCCCTACCTCACTCCTTCTCTCGTACTCTCCACATGTAACCTGTAATAGACAAGGCCCAGAGTACTGTATTATTGTTTACATTTTTTAAATTTATTTATTTTGTGGGTTTAACTAACACAAAACTCAACAGAACTGCTCCAGCATTTTTCTCATCCGAAAGTAAAATGGAACACGCACAGGAGAGACAAGAAAAGTCTACTTTTTGCTTTGCAAATTTTCAGAGACAATATCTGTAAATAATATAATGGACCTTTTCCGGGGAGAACGGCAGACTTGGTACAAGTTTGAACCTGGAGAAAAATAATCATGTTTCAGTTCTGCAGCACACTGAAGAAATATAAGTCAGCAGTGGAACCAGAAGCTGTTTATCCCGTGTTGGCGTAAAAATTGTTCAGCTTGTTTATCGACCAAATACCCTCAAAGCAAATAATAATTTTCAATCAGCTCGAAGCAGAGGCAAGTATCCAAAATATGCTTATCCCACGGTGTGGATGGCGCTCTCTTGGTGTTCCTCGTGTTCTGTCAGGGAGCGCAAAACCTTCCAAAGTGAGCCTTGGTGTTTGGGCATCTCCACCCAAACTCGCCGAACGATCGCGCTAATGTTGAGCACCCGCTCCCTCTCGGACTGAAGCGTAGCTTCTAGCGAAGCGGTGGTGGACGGCGTGCCATCAATCATCTCCTGGATATTCTTGGCCTTGTTCTTAAATTCTTCCTGCAAATTCGTATTGTAGAGGAAAAAGAGGAAGGTCGGAAGTTATGCAAAAAGTCACATAATAGCGATCCTGACGTCAACATGTTTTTTATTTAGAAAGTTGGTGGGACACACCTGACCCTCTTGCAGCTCTCTGATCTCCTGCTCAAACTCCTTGGATAACTGAAAAATAAAAACTTGACATCGTAAATAGCCTTCAACACACACACACACACACACACACACACACACTATGTTACCTGCAGGAAATAGTCAGACTGGGATCAGAAGTCGTATTTTTGTCATGGTACGACGCCTGCTAACCCAACCCTTCTCTGAGAGACGACGGCATTGACCCATTTTACGCTCTCTCTCTCTCTCTCCCCCCTTAACTCCCTGGTCATTGTGTTCCCAATCATTATTAATCAAATCAAATTTATTTTAACGCATTTTTCATTGATAAATCACCACTCAAAGTGCGGTATAAAAACATTCAGTGTACAATAAGACAATATAAGACCCTTCTTTTTATCCACCTTACTCACCAAACTTAACGAAATACTGGACCATGCTCTTTTCCTACATGCTCCAAACGTGAGCGCTTTTGCTGCGTCCTTTTTGTTTGCAAGATGTGCTTGTAACATGGCTTGCTAAAAGCATAGACTTACACTATATACGGATGGATACAACCTTGGCATCCAGTATACAGTATATAGATTAATACATATGTGGCATGTTTGCTGTGTGGGGCAAAAAATAAAATGTAAACGTCCTCGGTTAATAATCAAATGATGATTTTTATTCTGTTTTTAATATTGGACACCTGCAAAGGATCGTGCATCGAATGCCAGTTCATTTTTTTTTTAAATTATTATTGCGGACTGTTGTTGGTTGTTTTGACTTCTTTGAACTGTTTTCATCGTTGTCACAATCGGCTAATCATATTGCTGTTCTTTGAATCCCACACCCTTGAAGGCAGATCTGCTTCTGTAACCTAGGAGACTTAATAAGGGCTCAGAGGAGGGCTTTTAAAACAGATTGGAATTTCTTACCATGAAGTGTGAGCTCTCTCCTGTTCTTCAAAAGTTCAAAATCTATTTACTGTATGTCTTCTGTCCCTCTTTTGAGTGTCTGCTAAACTATAAACTTAACACCAAGACGCAAGGCTTTCTTAATGAGTAAATTGGAGAAAGCTTAAAACCGGATATGAGAAGCTGCGTGTGCGCACAAGAAATTGGGTGACTCAAATCAGGGTTTGTACATGTTTTAATGGGCAAATTCAAGCATTTTTTTTCAAAGCCAGTACAATTTAATGTCATGGTTGCCATGGCGCCCACTTGGCTGCACCTGTGTGTCATGGTTGCCATGGTGTCCAATTGGCCCCACCCGTGTGGCGCAGCTGCGGCTCATTGAGAGATTGACTTTCTGTTCATATATAGCTCAGCGCTCTCTTGCCTCAGTGTCAGCCCGTCAAACGAACTTCTGCCCCACAAGACGTGGGTTCTGTCCTGTTTTCCTGTGATATCTGCAGTCCAGTATATTTCCCCTTTATTTTTGTACTATTTAATTTCGTTTAATTTTGTTTTCCGTCTATTCTTGTCCTGTTGGTTAGTTTCTCCAGTTTTGGTTCCCGTCTAGATTCTCCTGTTTATTTTCGTTACCCTAATCTGTTATTGATCTCGTCGGTCTCTGGCGTCCTGTCCTTCCACGCCAGACCGGCTTCTTAACATGCATGACTCCCCATGTCCCATAGAATAATGCGATTGGGTCCTGTATCTGTTTCGGTTCTGACATTTAAAGAAAAAAATCCAGCACAGATTAAAGGAAAGGGAGCCTAAACAAGAACTTCAAACCCTAACTCTTGCCCCAACCTGAAATCTGTTCAAAACCCTTACAGCCCAAACCCTCAAAACCCTAGCCCTCCATCTAACCCTAGCTGTAACCCTAGCCCTAAACCTGTTTCAAACTGTAACCGTAGCTTTAAGCAAATTTTGGTAGAACCCTAATATGCGTCTCAAACCATAGTTTCTAAACCTACACCTCACTCTAGCCCCAAGTCTATTTCTGACCCTAAATTCAGTTTAATGACTTAATAAGGAGCCTAAACTTTAGTCTCTAACTGTAGCCTTTATCCTTTTTTGGTACCATAAAATAAGTTTAAAACTCTTATTTCACACCTAACCTAAAAAACATGGCAACAATTTCAAGCATTTGCAAGCACTTCATCCAAGGTTTAAGCACTTAACAAACCTTGAAAACAAACATTCAAGCATTTTCAAGGATTTCAAGCACCCTACGTATATCAGGGGTGCGACTTGCACAATACAAGTAGGATTGTTTATACTGTACTTGCACGAGTAATCAGAAAATGAAAGACTAATGGAACGATGCCAATTGGAATACAGTACTTGAGACTACAACATGAATTGGATTTCCGTCCACATTTACATTGATTTACATAACCAGAATGGCAATAGTCCGTTTCTAAATGATTGCCCTCATGCAAACATACCCCGTGCTGGCGTGGTTTCCTCACCTTTTGCACCTCTTTGATCTTTCGCCGTAGGCCATTATTGAGCAGTTCCAGCTCCCCCACCGTGGTGACCTTTTTAGTACTGCGGGCCAACATCTCATTGCGCTCAACGATGTAGCCCCTGCGCTCAATAACCGACACGCTGTCCTGCAGCAGTCGATCTCGCTGCTTCAGCAAAAGATTGAGCCAACGCTACAACAAGAAGGATAGATTCAGGGTTTCCTTTAGAGAATCCTGTGCAGATAGTTGAAATTGATATGACCTTTTAAAGCTGTAATTCAGAGGAACATTTTGTGAAAAAAATAGAGCACAATCATACTCAAAATAAAGGAGCAGAATTTTGGTGGATTGCCTATATCGTACAAACTTGATGTGAATGCATGGCAGCTTAGTTTACAATGAAATGAAAATTGATATATTTTTTGACTACATGTATTAACTAGAACACCATAAACCTTTGTCAGATTATCATGATCATCGTGCACACTGAAAGTAGTGACGCAAGATTGGTTTCATGTCAAACAGATCAAAAGCAGCTAACTACATCTTCCCGCTGGTTTCATGGATTTCATTACAGATACTTTTATCATCAGATGATGTTAAGAATTAGGGTGAAGAAAACGATGTACTTTTATAATTTAGATCAGGATTTAGCATGATTAAATGTATTATTTAGTATTGACTTTCATTATTGCCTGTATTTTGTCACATGTCCATGCTTACGGGACTATATGAGAGCAAACAAAACCTTTTGTATTACTTACTCATTGCAAAATAAACTCGTTTAGGCATGTGCAATAACTGATTTCATACCAATGTTATAGTCTTACCTATCACTACAAATCTTTCATAGTTTACAATAGCAGTTTATAGTAAATTACAGAATACAAGATTCTGTCAAAAAAAAATCAAGCATTGCTTATTTTTGATTATTACTTGGTCGTTTATTATGACTTATTATCATTTGCTGGAGGTTTGGTGAGCGGTTCATTTTTGCCTAAGGACAAATTTCCACTCAAAGATGGGGTGCATCGTTCTTGAGGTAACCTCAAAAAGCATGTGTTAACAATACCCAAAATAGTTCAAAGAGCCCTTATGCTTTATTTTCCACTGCGCTTAACTGCTTTTATTGTATGTTTAGCAGAGCTGTTCGGGGCGGAGCACATTCGATTTCCAGGAATGGGGCTTGGGGGGAGTGTTGGAGACTGACGTCATGCTCGCCTCCATATTATTTTCTTTTTATTACTGTTCCCAGTGTAGCATGAAAATGGTGAGGGTAAAAATAAGCCTATTTCTAGTAGAGTCCGAACTCTGACCCAAACCCACAGAAAGATGAAAAAAAGAACAGTTTAGTTGAGTGTGTCTAAGGAACGCATAAACTTTCACGAGCATCATGAATGAGCTGACTGAGATCATGACTCTAAGCCAGGAGAGGAACATAGTTTCAAATGATGTACAGCTCCTTTAAAAATGGCGCTCCTAAATGCTATAATATGAAAAAAAATCAAAATCTGATCATTCTCTTGATCCGTTCTGAAATGACTTTCTATCTTTGGCAAAACTTGTACTAAAACAGTATCAGTAACACATAAACAACAAAATAAATAATAAAAGGCAGCAAATACACAAAATTATGTGCGGCTCTGCAAAAGGCTTTGTTGTGTGCTCACTTGTGCAGAATGGAGAAGACAGGAAAAGTGAGCAACTTAAAATCTGACCAACTGCAATTTACAAATTCCCATACCTCCTTACGGTGAACATCATCCTTCATGATTTGGATGTCTCCTTGATCCTCTTGCACAACCAAACGTGTCTCTTTCATAACATGGGTCTTCTTTTCCCACAGCATGATCTGACGCCTGACGCAAACAAACATATTTGCATGTACTTCATAAATGTATAAGCCTAAGTCCAAGATGTTTTTCTGTTGCCTTAAGACAGCTGTTCTCAAATGTTTCTAAGTGATGTATCTCCTGTGGAATGATTATTATTGGAGAATCGAGGAAGTCAGGTACGGGGAAGCTCGGTAGCCTAGATGGTAGGGCGCCCGCTCCGAGACTGGGAGGTCGCTGATTCAAGCCTCGGCCGAGACATACCTAAGACTTACAACATTGGTACTCATTGCCTCCCTGCTTGGCGCTCGGCATTAAGGGTTGGAATTGGGGGGTTTGGTCACCTAATGACTCCCAACACAGCAGTTGGGTCTAAAATGGCGGCGCCCTGTTTAGCAGAGGCTGCATCGGCTCGCTACAGTTTAACTGTACGGGTGCATTGACATTTCGTTCTGTGTGCATGGTTACAAAGAATGACAATAAAAGTAAATTCTATTCTATTATTTAGCCTATCATCCCTAAAAAGACACTGTAAAATATTCGACCACTATTTATTGCTGCTGCGTAGTGCAGGGATGTTAAACAGTCAGTCTGGCTCAGGGGACAGATGCAGACTATATTCCAGTGGACTCCAACGTGTCACCTAAGGAAAGTTGAGGTGCCCGCGGACCTGTTCTGAAAATAGCTCACCTGTGCTCCATCATTGTGATTTTCTAGTAAAATGTTTTTTTTTATTAATTGACTGGGTCTACTTGACACTATTTTTAATAATTATTCCGGTAAAACACTGAGTAGTAACATGATAAGTTTGTCACGATTATCCATTGCCCTCACCTGTGCCCGTTCGTTTGGCGCCAACTGTGGCTCGTTGCCTGATTGGTTCCCATCCTATTTAAACTCAATACTCATTCACTTCCGTCAGCGAACCTCAGCATACGCAAGGCAAGCACTATTTGAATCTGGCTCCCATCTGTCCCGTCCTCACCTGTACCCTGCTTGTCTGTACCTGACTTCCCGATCGTCTCCGGCTACCTGACCCGTTTTTGCCCACCGACCACGTTCCGATGTCCCGCTCCGGCTACTTGACCCGTTTTGCCCACTGACCACACTCCAATTTCCCTCTCCGGCTACCTGACCCGTTTTGCCCATCAACCACCCTCCGATCTCCCGCTCCGGCTACTTGACCCGTTTCCGCACATCGACCACGCTCCGATTCCCCGCACTTGACTTCCTCTATTCTCCAATAATGCTTTGTGTGAAACATTACGCGTTTGGGTCTACCATCTGTTCTGGTGTTGACAAAGTTGTTGTTTTAAAAATTCAAATAAATACATTCCAGTTTATGGGCTTCTTGAAGAAATAAAAAATCTATACAAGTATTGATCATTTAAGCAATTGATTAGGAAAATAGAATGATAATCTATTCATGCATTAAACAAATCTTTTTATTGATTTATTTTACAGGAAATGAAACAAAATTCCAATTTGTGGGTTTTATAAAGCAAGTAAGCAAAACATGTTCTTTTTTTTTAGCTAACTAATTACTACCTATTTTATCTTCCTGCATTTTAGCTATTGAGCAAGCTATCTAGCTGGCTTTTTACAATTTTTGCATGCTATCTAGCTAACATTTTAACCTTCTTTTTTGCTTTTATCAAGCTAAATTTTGGGGTCCTCTTTAGCTAGCTACCTTGCTTTGTTTTTAGCTTTCTATCTGGCTATTTAGATTTCTTTTTACTATTTTAGCTAGCTATCTAACTCCTTTTTGTTTATTTTTACCTGTTTACCTTTCCTCTTTTTTTAATGGAGAATTCCATGTTTTAATAGCAGTTTTTAAAATGTAATTTCAAATCTCACTCCCTGGTGTACTCTCATTGGAGAACCACTGACTTGAGCAATAGAGGAATTTATATTAAGCAAAGAACTGACTCAGCCTCCACCAGACTGCTGATAAGTCTGTCCTTTATCTCCTGCGTACTCTCCAAACTCATTTCTAGCTCCAAAGCTTCCCGCTCGGCCTCCTGAACACGACACCGTGACACGTTAGCGTTCGGCAAATGAGAAAAAGCAACAAGAATTGGCGAACCTTGAGCTTATGAAGAAATTCATTCTCTATCATTGCATTCTCCTGCTCCAAAGCGTATTGCAACTGTGTGTTCTTGCTCAGAAGTGTGTTGAGCTTTAGCAAGTCTCTTTGAAGCATCTTATTGCTTCTTTCCACCTCGTTCATCTCACGGTGCAGGACTTCGAGCTGACCTGCAGGGAAACCATCAGATTCAGAATGCATTCGGTGTCTAGCCAATATATTGGCCCTCCAAGGAACGTTTTGAAAGATTGCAACATTTCAGGCTTCAAAATTATAGCAAAAAAACTGAAAATCAACAATATGGGAGACTCAACCGTGAAGTGTAACCAAATTATTTCAACATTTTACATTTCATTTACAACGAAAAAAATAAAACATAAAAAGAGGTTGCTGATAAGACATTGGCCACATCTTCTCTCAGCTTAGCCAACTGACTCCAGAATTTGCCTGATAACTTCTGAATTATCCAATGTCGACCTGAATGAGTAACTATGATAAACAGAGTGCATTAAGTCTCAGTTTAAATGCATCTGCTACGTGATGGGCTCATAGGTCTGTGAAAGGAGACACTCGAGAACAGTAAGCGTTTGAAGACCAGAGAACACACCGGGCAGGTCTGTGATAAAGTTGTGGAAATGTTTAAAGCAGGAACATGATACAAGAGGACTTTACACATCTCCCGGAGCACTGTGCAAGCAATAATATGTAAATAGAGAGCATAAAAAAACTGCAAACCAACCAAGACCTGGCCGTCCATCTAAACCGTCTCTAAAAAAGAGAAAACTCATCATAGAAGGAAACAAGAGGCCGATTAACTCATTGGATGACCTGCTAAGGTGGGACAATCTGAGCGTAAACAACTATTAGTCGTATTCTGCATACATCTGTCCTTTATAGAAGAGCGAGAAGAAAGCCCTTTCTGAAATAATAACACAAATAGGCCTGTTTGGCTTTGCTAGATGCCACATGGGAGAGACAAATAGCATGTGGAACAAGGTGCTCTGGTCAGATGAGACCAAAATTGAACTTTTTGGGCTGAATGCAAATCATTACATTTGGTGTAAGGGTTACACTTCATATCATCCTGAAAATATAATTGGGTGCAAGTTCCCCTTCCAACAGGACAACAACCAGAAATCTAAAACAAAATCCACAATGGAATGGTTTGAAACTAAGAGTATGAAGGTGTTAGAATGGCCAAGCCTAAGTCCAGACCTCAATCGCACAGAGCATTTGTGGGATGATTTGAAAAATGCTGTAGACAAACTTTATGGAACCTGAACAGTTTTGTAAGAAGGAAAGGGCAAACATGTTTGTTTCAAGATGTGAAATTTTTTTAGAGACATCCCCAAAAGACTTGTGGCTGTGATCGCAGCGAAAGGAGGTTGTACGATGGGGTTTGTTTTTTTTGCGTCTACCTTTCAATGTTGTTTTACTTGATAGCATATTAAAAATGCATGTAGTTTTCTTTTCACTGTTGTGTCTCACATGTCGCCGATTCTTAAAAACAATATTTTGAGTATTTTTTATCTATAAATTTGAAGCCTGAAATATGCGAATATTTATAAAGTTTATAAGGGGTCAAGAATAGTGGAAAGCACTGTTTCTGGAAATGTGCCAGTGTGAGCTCTGCTCAATCCGCAACGTACGTTCTAGGTAAATTTTCTTCTGACAGATCACTGTGAACTTCGCCTGCAATTTGCTGTATTCCTTGTTGTGTGTCTGTATGTCGACAGTTATTCCGATTAGTGTTCCCTGATGCTTTAGCCACATCTGCTGATCAATCTTGATTTTCTGGGATAATCCATCAATCTGCGTTTTGATTGATTCTGCCTTGATTTGCAACGGACTGAGGTCTTCGTGCTGCAAACACGGATATCAAATTTAGTTTGTTTTTTAGGCAAACATCTCGGATGGCAAGAGATTTAATCCTAAAATGAATCTAAAAAAATCCCTACCCCAGTTCGTGCCGCAATAAGATCGATTTTCTTGTTGATGTTTGAGATGTTGGTCTGTTTCTGTGCGATGAGCGCATCGATGGATGAACTGTTGGTCTGGTTGGATGCTACCACTTTGTTGTACTTTCGGATTTCTTCATCCAGCTCCTTCTGAGTTCGTGCCAAGTTTTCCAGTTTCTCATTGATCATGTTGCTCTCCAGGGCAGCCGCCATTACCGAACTCTCCAGTTGCCATAGCTGATAGAGCTAAACCAAAGGAATAAGGGGCATGAGGGTGGCTGCCTTTGACTCGCCTTTAGTTAATATTGGTGTGCGAGTACACTTAACCAGACGTTGAGTGGATCTTATCATTTGCATAAAAAACTAAAAATAAAATCCAGCAAATTTGTAGAATACAGTATTTTTGTTTACCAGTACTAAGCATCAGAGATTATAAGGTGAGGTGATTATGACTTCATGAAAATAGCTTTTATTAGAATAGAATTGTCTTATTGTCATTGATCACAAATGTTTGAAAAGAGATTAAAAATGACAATCTAGGATAAACAAGATTAACACGCAATAAATACAACTAAAAGAGAAAAATAAGGTAAAAGAATGTCAGGATAAATATGCAGAAATATTTACACTGAAGCGCTTGGAGACTGGCCTAGGTTGTAAGAGCAATTTTCTTACATAATAATATTGCAATAAAAAATAGTGCATTGTAAAAAATAATGCACTGAAAAATAGTGCAATAAGATTTAGCAGCAACAAAATTCTCAAAAGTGTCGATAAAAAAACTATGAATACCCTTTTTTTTACACAATACCTACTTTTCAATGCAACTAGCAACATATATATTTGCATAGCATTTAAACTGATTACCATTAATTTAATTAAAATGTCCAAAACCAGATTTACTCGTTTGAAACCCATTCGTGTAATTGGAGATATTCTTGCAATGGCCCAACTTAAACGTAAAGATACAAATAACGTGACTTGGATAATAGACTGTTGATCATGGTGTCTGCTTTACAAAATGTTTGCTCACCTTCTCTTTCTTGAGCGCGGCTTTCTTGTTGGTAAGTCGCTGATAATACTGAGCAGCTTTGTTGTCCATGAGTCCTTGCAGCATTTGGGCCGTGATGGCGTTCTCCAACTCAAGGTGTTTAGTTTTGTTTTTCTCCAGCATCCGTCTTTGTTCAGTCATCCTAACCTGCAGGCCATACTCCTCCTGTACAAACGACAATTCATCAATAATGTTCGGTAAACAAAAAAAGATTTGCCATGTTGGTCTCCTGTCAGTCAACCTTAGTGAGTTGTTCGAGGGTCCGCTCTGTCTGCGTCAGTGCGCGAAGTATGGTGCTGTACTGCTCCTGCAAAACTTCATGCTGGGTCTGCTTTTGCTTGATCAAATTCTGAGTGAAGTCGCAATCCGATTGGGCGCAATTGAGGAGCATGGTAAACGTCTCGCTTTTCTCTTGCAGCTCGTTTAGGCATTTCTTGTTGCCTTCGATCTCTCTGTCCAGTAAGATCACTTGGTGCTCAGCCGCGCTATGTGGAAAACATGGCAAGTTTGACTGTGATGATCTGGCAACTAACATTGTAAACAATAAAGTTATGTAATGCACTGCAGTTTTTTGAGCAGGATGCTTAATATCCGTGTAAATATCAGGTTTTATCATGTGTTCAATGATTTCCCTAGCGCTACTGCTCACCTAATCAAATTGCTCTGTGTGCTTGTCTGGCCGTTCTAAGAATGTAAGTCAAAAGGTTTCTCAACAGTGAACCTAAATTGTTTAATGAGCTTCCATACAAAGGATTCCTTAGACATATAGCCAAAACGTGGTCTGGATGGCAGACATAGTGTCAGCTTCCTCCAGGTAAACCTCATCTTATGTAAAACAAATACAAATTTCTCAACCTACCAGTATTTTTAAAAATGCTCGATTATATGATGATGCATGTATTTTTGCTTATTATTTAAATCATCATTTGAATCATAGTGTATGACAGGGGTCGGGATCCTATTTGACCAAACAGCAAAATATATATATTTTTTTGTTTTATTTAGAGAGCCATACGATATATTTTAAGACAAGTTTGCTTTCTAGACACAATCTACATTTTCAGCGCATTTTATTTCATTGTGCGTCGTCAGATGATTTGATAAAATTTATGAAATAAGAATAATGTCATAAATAAATAAATAATGTCATTACCGGTGTCCCATATCAACAAATATAACACTTGTCTCCCTCCTGCAATTACTTTAGATTGTTGAGGTTCATTTGGACCTTAATTTTTTACATAGATAATGAATTCAAAACAAGGTGCAAGCAGATTTATTCTGTTAAAAATTCACAAAATACTGCAAACAAGAATACTGACGTATTAACCCCTGGTGCTGCCTGACAGCGTTGGGCAGACAGAAGTACGCTGTTTGCATCGCTCCGCCCACCCTCTATTTGCTTGTCTGGCATTTCTGTCTGATTCCAGTTTTTCCAAGGATTTTTATCATGAGGTGTCTTAACAGTGAACTTGTTTTAATGAGCTTCCATAAAAAGGCTTCCTTAGACGTACAGCCAAAAAAGGCCTGTTGGTTATGACACCTTGACTGTAAACTATAGGGGAAAGTATGATATTTATATACTGGACCAAACTCTACCTGAAATATTATTGTAGCTATGCGCATAATAGTCTTGACAACTTTTGAGTAATGATACGTTATGCTCAGGAAGTAGGATGAGCACATTTGTATCTCCGAGCCCTGGTCTAGGAGGTGTTATACAATACATACTGTTTTTGACAGACCTTGGAGAATTTGACAACCAAGAATGTAATTTTGTGCTTTGATAGACAAATATAAAGCCTATTCTCTGGACATTTGAAACAATTTTTATGTAAAACTCCAAGGGATAAAGACTTCCGAATGGTAATATAGACAATATTTATAAAGCTTTGTAAATCATTCTCACCTGACAGCCTCTTGTATTGCTCCGAATTCCACGTCTTGCTTCCTCATATTGAGCAGGCTGCTGTTCCACTGTTGTAGCAACTGCTTTTGAGCCATCGCCAGGGACTCCATTTGCATTTCAGCCTGAATTCAGGTTTGCATTAAGACAAAAAGTTTACCACTTTTCATTCATGGGAATAGGGGAAAAATATCCATTGATTCAGTTATTCGTTTTCAACAATGTTTGTGTTTTTCAGCTGACCTAGACAAAAAGACTGGGTACCTACAGCCTGGCTTGGTTGCCAGACAGTCGCAATAAGTAATTTACAATCACATTAACACCTACGGAAAATGTAGGCAAAGTAGAATCGTGGGTATCTATTGTTGTACATACCTCAGATAGAGCCTCTTTGGTCGCCTGTGTTGTTTCAGCCTGGGCCTTGGTCTGCGCCTCATATAAGTCCATCTGTTCTGTTAGTCTGTCCAATTGCTTCGTGAGGCGCTCTACATATATATCCTGTTTGTAATTTGTCACAAAATTTAATCAGCATACACTTGATAATCATATATACACATCTAGCATAAAAAAATCAACCAATTCATATATTGTTTAGGTGCACCCTGTCATATTTTATTCAGAAATAAGCCTCATCTATTCTGTTCTCAGGGTTGGGTAGGGTTACTTTACCTGGATTACTTTCAATTACTTTTGGATTACTCCAATATCATATATGCTAATAAAAGACAAAAGAAACTAAATATGAATACAATTATGACTCACAACACGTGGTAAGCTCTTTCTCCTGGCTTTGATCTCTGGCAAAACTAACATAAAATGCGACAGAAACAGAATGAAAATAAATCCAAACAGCTTGCCAACATCATTTTTGCCGTTCCATGTATTCCAAGCCTGCACAAAATTTAGTAATTTTATTAATATTTAGTTTATTTTGACTTTTATTAGCATATTTGGTATTGGAGTAATCCAAAAGTAATTGAAAGTAATCCAGTTAAAGTAACCCTACCCAACCCTGTCTGTTCTTTATGCATTAGCTATGAAACAATATACTTTATTGCTTAGGCGTAATTTTGTAGCTCTTTGGGTCTCCAAACGCAGATTCAAGTGGAAATGTTTAAAATTAGTTTTATGTTGTTGTTTTTTCAGACCTTGAATTATCAATCCATCCATCCATTATCTGCACCACTTATCCTCAGTGGGGGGCCGCGGGGGGTGCTGGAGCCCATCCCAGCTATCTTCGGACTGTGGGTAGGGGAAAGTCTGAACTGGTTGCCAGCCAGACACAGGACACAGAGACAGACAACTCACTCGCTTATTCACACCTAGGGACAGTTTGACCGGCCAATTAACCTGACATTCATGTTTTTGTAATGAAGCAGGAAACCGGAGTGCCCAGAGGAAAGCGATGCAAGCACGGGGAGAACATGCAAACTCCACACAGGAAGGTTTGACCTCATGACCTCAGAACTGTGTTACACACGCGCTAACCACTGCACCGCCATGCTGCCCACCTTGAATTATCATGTTACTTAAATTGACAGTTTAGACCAAGGAGGTAAAACCGGTTATTCAGTATGCTGTAACTTTTATTTCATGATATGTTAAACCAGTTTTTCAAATGTTACTTTATTTTTGTCTGTTTATAAAAATATATATGCGCTGTTTGTCTGTTTATATATATATATATATATATATATATATATATATATATATATATATATATATATATATATATATATATATATATACATACAATGTAGTCAAACAAAATAGCTTATTTAATATATTTCTTTGTAATACCTCATGAGCAGATAAGAGTAATATGTTAGGTTACAAGAAAAAAATATGATATGAATGTTACAGTTAGAGCTGATCACGAGAAGAGAGATATTTGAGCAGTGGATAATATTTGGCATTTTTCTGCGACACACTAGACAAAATTAGCAAAACTATCTTCATCTCGGGCAGCACAGCGGCGCAGTGGTTAGAGCGTGTGCGGCACAGTTCTGAGGTCATGAGATCGAACCTCCTGTGTGGAGTTTGCATGTTCTCCCAGTGCTTGCGTGGGTTTCCTCCGGGCACTCCGGTTTCCCCACACATTCCAAAAACATGCATGTCAGGTTAATTGGCCGGTCAAAATTGTCCCTAGGTGTGAATGAGCTAGTGAATAGGCTATCCAGTATACCTATGTGGAACAAACCAAATATGGGTTTCCCTGCTGGTCTTTATTTGGACAGATGCAATTTCTGAAGGCCAATTGCCTAATGCACATGTCAATGTTTCTGAATTTGGAATCAACAACATCAACAGCATTAAAGCAGATAATTAGAGGCCTGTAAACATTTTTTTCTGATGTCATGTTTTTGGACTTTAATGTGTGGATATGGTGTGAAAATTCAATGGAAAATGTACATTTAGTGTGTTTCTATGAGGCTATGGCACGTATAAATCAAGAGGACATCCTGATCCTTTTTGCCATTGTGCCCTGCTGCTGTAGCGCCTCACTCAAGCGTGCTTGTGTTTGTGTAAAGGTACTTCTTTTTGTTGTTTTTTGTACACAAATATTGCAAATAGCTGATAGCCTTTTGTTTTGATATTGCAGTTTTTGTTTACACTGTTGTTCTGGGTGCTCTTCCAATGAATTCATTGCTCTAATCTTTTGCTCATATAAGAAGCCACTGTGAAGCAAATACATAACTAATTTCTTTTACCCAAAATCCTAGCATTTGATTTAATTCAAATTTATTTAAATTTTTAAATCTTAAAAGATAGAAAGTCCAACATCTTTATAAACAGGTGGTGTGGAACCAATGTGTCACATGTATTTCATTCAAGCTTCTTTACCTGCTTGAGTTTCTGTTCTTCAGCCTTCGATTTCTTGGCACGAAGTATTTTTGTGGTATTTTTTGTTGCCTTGACGTGAGATAGCAGATCTTCACTGACTTCGTGCGTGAAGACAACATGTAAATTCACTTTTTCCAGATCAGTCTGCAACTGGTTTACTATGCAAATAAAGAAAAAGAAAACAGCATATATGGTAAAGGAAACTTTGACAAAGGGAGTCCTTACATTATGCTTGGAAAAATGATATGATGCATTACAGTTCAACATCTTGTTTTAGTCACAAGTTACATACCGTAGATGGACAAGAACAGTACGGATATCAGTATATGTGCCGATAGCTAACTTTTTTAAGATATTGGTTCTCACAATGGTAGACGATAACAATATTCACTGCATTCTAATGACTATTACACAGTCATTAGAATCAGATTTGGTAAACTGTCATTATATTAATGCAATGTTAACAAAATAATTATTATTGATTATTATTACTAAAAGGCCAGGGCTGCCCTTTGTCACGGATTCAGTTCATAAATTTTATGGACAGAATTTCTAGGCGCAGCCTTGGAGGGTATGGATTCCGGTTTGGGGGCCTAAGCATTGCGTCACTGCTTTTTGCAGATGACGTGGTGCTGTTGGCTTCCTCAGGCTGTGATCTTCAGCTCTCGCTGGAGCAATTCGGAGCCGAGTGTGAAGCGGTTGGGATGAGGATCAGCACCTCCAAGTCCGAGGCCATGGTTCTCAGTCGGAAAAGGGTGGTATGCTCCCTCCGGGTTGGGGAAGGGGTCTTGCCCCAAGTGGAGGAGTTCAAGTATCTTGGGGTCTTGTTTACGAGTGAGGGTAGGATGGAACGGGAGATCGACAGACGAGTCGGTGCAGCGTCTGCCGTCATTCAGACCCTGTACCGGTCAGTCGTGGTGAAGAGGGAGCTGAGCCGAAAGGCAAAGCTCTCGATCTACCGGTCGATCTACGTTCCTACCCTCACCTATGGTCATGAACTTTGGGTCATGACCGAAAGAACACAATCCCGGATACAAGTGGCCGAAATGAGTTTCCTCCGCAGGGTGACTGGGTTCTCCCTTAGAGATAAGGTGAGAAGCTCAGTTATCCGGGAGGGACTCGGTGTAGAGCCACTGCTCCTCCGCGTTGAGAGGAGCCAGTTGAGGTGGCTTGGGCATCTAATAAGGATGCCTCCGGGACGCCTCCCTCGGGAGGTGTTCCGGGCATGCCCCACACGCAGGAGGCCCCGGGGGCGACCCAGGACACGTTGGAGAAACTATGTCTCTCGGCTGGCTTGGGAACGCCTCGGGGTCCCGTCGGATGAGCTGGAGGAGGTGGCTGGGGATAGGGACGTCTGGGCTTCCCTTTTAACGCTGCTGCCCCCGCGACCCGACCTCGGATAAGCGGTTAATAGATGGGTACTACGATGATTAGTGTATAAAATATGAGACAATTTTTATTATTATAATTATTGATATCCGACCTATGTAATATGTATATCCGTGAGATGTTGTTATATTTAGACATAAAAGAGGAGCTATCCGTAAAATGTAATTAAGAGGGAAGATGAAGGGGTAGGGAAAATAAGCGTCTGCTTCTTACTACCCCCTTTCGAACATGTTATGTTAACATTATTTTTGTTGTTGAGTCATTGTTTTTGTCCTGTTTTTATTTTATGATGTTCGAGATAAAGTTTTCGTTCATTCATTCAAAACAATAATGCTGGGGATTTTACTGTATTTCTTTAAGTTCATCAGTCATTTTTTTGCAAAGGAAATTTAATTCTATGTACTACTGGTATCAGTGTGTGATAGATGGAAGGATGGACGGATTGGAAGGATGAATTAACGATTGGAAGCCATTACAACTTAGGCCAGTGTCCAAGCACTACCTTGTAAATATCTTTGCCTATGTAGCCAGACATTTTTTATATCTTATTTTTCTCATTTAGGTTTTTATTACGTGTTAGAGTTCCATGTCTAATCTCGTTAGGAAAATGTGCTTTTCATTGTTATTAATGACATTTAAGACAAATCTAATTTTAATTAAACCATTCACAGGCTTGGAGTCAAAGACGGCGGATGGTTCTATAAGGGCCTACATGTAGAAGTTTGCCGAGTCCCTTATGGTGAATTTAATCTGGGGCAAAAACAAATGTGGAATTTTGAATCCCAAAGATTTACCCTTGCCAGAAAGATTTTAATCTATTTTTGTAACCCAGGCCAGTGGCTGCTGACCAAAGGGCGCTTAAAATTTGGCAAGCTTAAACAGCCATAAAAATGAACTAATTCACGTCCATTTCTTACATTTTAAACAAGGCGCAAGCCTGGCACCAACCACGTGGGGAATTAGGCATCAGTTCTGCTCCCAGTACTTTACGTCACATGTTTTAGGATCATGTAACTATTCAAGATGGCGATTACAAAGACAAGCACATATGTTTCTGTCATTTGTGGTTGCAGCAGTAATGGACCAAATTGTATGTGCTTGTTTTTTTTCGAGTACTAAAAGAAACTTTAAAAAACTTGACATTCACGCTGATGACAATCTGTGGGTGAAAAAGTTTAAAAAGCATGACTATGTTGTAAATATTGAATAAAGTACAGGCCAAAATGTTGAAAATGTTAGAAAAATGTTTTTACTGCCATGAAATAAAATGAGTATAAGGTACACCGTATTCAAAGCCGCAGCTCTCAAAATGTAGCAAAAAAGTAGTGGCCTGTATAGCATATGAATAACCTATATTTTATGTTGACAATATCTGTGTATTATTTGCCCTCATGTAGGTTTTAGATCAGGGGATGGTATCATAATATTCGGTGGTTTGCAATAATCTGTGGTCTGTGCAGCCCTTTGAGACTCTTTGTGATTAAGGGCTATATAAATAAACATGACTTGACTTGGACTTTACAATAACTAATAATAATAATAATAATAATAATTTCCTTGTATTGTCATTCTGTGTAACAATGTACACAGAACGAAATGTCGATTGCATCTGACCCGATGCAGCCGCAGCCAAGAGAGGGCGCCGCCGACCACTTTTTAAGTAATGCTGTGGTATTCCCCATGTCTGACTTTCAGTTTGATTTGTGGTAAATGAATATTTACGGTAGTGTTTCAAATTTTCTAACACAGTTTACAAGTGTTTCTGCAACTCTTTTTGGATTTTTTTCTCATTTGATCTATGGCAAATGGGAAAATGGCTACATCTCACCATTGAGCCTAGTGAGGATACAGTGATTGTTGATGTTGGAATGAGAAGCCCTAACTGCATTAAGTTCCTCTTGCACTAGTTTATGTTTTTCTTCAGCCAAAATCTTTGCCTTCTGGTGCTCATCAAGTATTTCCTGAAGTCGTTTTAGTCTCTCCTGTTCCCCTAACAACTCTACATATAAATCTTCAGTTTGGCGGGCCTCCGTCTTCTCCTCCCCTTTCTGCAGAGGTACCACAAAGAGGTAAAACGGGAATGACCAATGCAAATGCGTTATAGACTTACATAATAAAAATTATGTTACCTGCTCTCTTAGTTCCATGGTAAGCCTGTCAAGTTCCTTGACAAGTTGAATTTTCAGTGCTGCCTGCTTTTTTACCATCATAGGCTGTCAAAATATGAAATCAAGTTAATTTTTACAGAACTACATACCAGACACTGCAGATTTGTAATATTCATTAAAAAATGTTTCATCTCAATTGATAAATTAGCTGACAAAGAAAAAACAACACACATGTTCAGCATCGAGAACAACAAAATCATCATCTTCAGTATCTTCTGTGGGTGCCGCCCCATCCTCGATATCCCCTTCTATTTTAAAGTGGGGTGGTGAGAGACCATCGGAAAAACTGTCCCGCCCTGAAACATACATTTGGGAGTTATTGCATTTCAATTTTCTACAGTGTTTGTTAAGCCAGTTCTGTATTAAACAGACCAGAGAGCATGTGCAGAGCAAGGTCTTCTTCAGCCAAACTGCTACCTGGTAGCGAGACCAAATCAACAAGTTCAGATCCAGGCTGATCCTGTGAATATGACAGAACCATTAAAAATTAAAGTAAATATGTGATCAAATAAATAAGAATATACAAATAAATGTGTATGTCTATAAAATAAAAACAAAAAAACTCATACCTCAATTCCCCCATATTCTCCAACTTGGTCTTCAGCGTCTTCTACTGGGACTAAGAAAATACAAAGACACCAGGACCATATAAAGTGGCATTGTGATATGATTGTAATCTATTATCATTTGGATTTAGGTTTTGTTAATTTGTACCAGATGGTATGTTTACAACAGGGCCTTCATCAAGAACATCGACATCTGCCTGTGAACCCATATCAACTAGCTCGGCTCCAGACTGATCCTGTGAAATGAAAGTTTCGAGTTCAAGATTATCAATCTCCTAAAGTGTAGGCAGTCATGGAATGTGACCAAGTAAAAGAACTATGTGATCAATCAACTTCATTTTTATATTTTTACGTCAATTATTACCTGAATTGAGGGGAACTCATTTTCTTCATTAATTGCAACTTGGTTCACTCCACCAATGCCATCTGTCTGTGATTCCATATCCACTGGCTCAGACATTGGCTGATCCTGTAAAAAAAACTGTAAGGTTAAACACAATTAATGTAAATGTGAATCTGTGTTCATAATTGGTTTAAAAACAAAAAGTAAAACTAAAGGTCAAGGTCAGAGCTTAACTCTAGTGCACTTATCAAACATTTTATAGATTTTTCACCCCGTCAATCACGATTTAATCCGATAGACTCATCAGCGAGTTTTGCATTTACCTTATTACAAACATGTTTGTTTCAATGGGTACATGGGAAGCGGGAAACAACTGAAAAATTGTGGAAAAGTAGTTGGCAGATAAAGCTTGTGATGCACTTGTGCTTTTTTTGATATCACGAGGCGTCACTAGTGGTTTGAAAAGAAGAGGAGATCAACAATTTAAATAACTTTAAAGGGAAATTGTGTATTATTTGTGGCTTCCTAGTGGTAAAAAATTAATAATTAATTAAAATCTATATATATTTGGATAATAATAAAAAATATATGATCAATCACATTAACGTGCATGTTTTGGTAATACTAGTAGGTAGAGAAATTTGTTTTTATTTGACATAACATGAGGCTCACCTAGATGGAGCTGACATGAATGTTCGCCATCTTGCTGTCAAGGGTACCACCAAAAACCTTGTGAAAGGTTGGGCGAGAAAATGAGAAGCAAAACGGTGCGGTTTGGTTATTTTGAGTCTCTGTACTTTGTATTCTTCCTTGCGTTTTGTAGCAGTTGTTTTCGGTTGCAATACACAATAAAGCGATATTTAGTGGTCATATACTGTCCCTTAAAATAAACAATAAGGACTCTCCTTGAGAATTATACATTATATCTCAAGGGTATATACACAAAATAAAAACTTTTTAAACTAAGTGCACCATCTTGAAGATAAAATGAAAATTGTGAGTGCCTCATGAAGCTTCACTTTCCCATCACTATTAGAAAGGTAACCTTGAGGACTAGAGTTGGTTAAATTTGGCGGCATCAAAAGCTTACCTGTGGAAAAGAAGGCACATCTCCCACCTGTTCTTCAGTGCTTTCCATTGGGGCTGAAGAGTGATTAAAAAAATCATATTCCATTATAGTGTAATTATCATGTAATATTGCCTGGATTACATTATATTAATACCGTATTTTCCACACAATTAGGCTCACCATTTACAAGGAGCACCCCCCAAAAATATTTGTTTGTCATATTCTTATAAAGTGCACCTGACTTTAAGGTGCAGAGAATCAAAACTACAGTATGGGCACAGCATGGGCTAGGGTTACAAAAACAAGTGCTGCATTTGTGCTGCAGTCAGAATATACAATATCACTGATTACAAATACATAACAGTGGATACAACGGAATTCGAACATGGATTGCGTTGGGGAGCTTGCCGGATCCTATTCACTAGACTACAAGGCATAAAGATGACACATGAAATGGCATTAAGTTTTACCTCAATATGATACTTTTTTTAGTCATGAAACCAGAATTGTTAAAAAATAAGAAAATAGAACTTGATTATAAATTGGTATAAATAAAACTTTTTCTCGGACCAAACTAAGGGTTTTAATCATTATCATGACACTATTTTTAGTCGCGGTACCAATTTTTTCACGTTATTATTGTACTAGGCCGCGAGAATACTGTCAGATATTAAACTGGTCCATGGTACAGAAAAGGTTGGGGACCACTGAAATACAGTATTGTAACGCCGACTTGCGCATAATATTCTGAACTGAATAAAGAGAAAGCTATGTAGGAAATCATTCGGTTGTTCTAACCTAAAAGAGAAGAAGGGCATTGTGGGAAGTACATTTATAATCCTAAAATATAAATAAGATATAAAAAATATAAATAAACGCATGGCCATATTTAAAATGTTTGTTACTTATAATGCTTAGTTTGATCACAGACAAAGTGAAATAAAATGTTATAACAATTTTTATTCACTTTGTGTTTTCTCATTTTTCTAATATATCTGGTACCATAACAAAAATAGTGTGATTTTTAGATAAGATGTAATGCCTTTTCATTTGTCGTCTGTATCGCTAGTGGTCTAGTGGATAGATTTGGGTTGGATAAAATGCACTGGATTATAAAATGCACTTTCAAATTTCTGGGTTAGATAAAATGCACTGGATTATACGATGCACTTTCAAATTTCTGACCCATTAGGGGTTTTTGGCTGCGCTTTATTGTTCAGAAAATACGGTATGTTTACAAGAAAGCTACTTTGTCAATAAACACACCAGGCTGGATGTTCTGAGCATCTTCTTCAACAACACTGCTATCTTGTTGTGAACCTACATCAAGTGGCTCGGACGCAGGCTGGTCCTTTCACAACAATGACAGTAACAGGTTAACCACAATCATTCTTTGGATCTTGAAAAAATAACAAACAACACATTATCCTGATAATTAGTTCTCAAATGGGCTGACTTCAGCACCCACAATCCCGCCATAAATATGAGCTGTGAGGCCCTCGGCCCAAATCAGTTAAGAAAGCCACCTCTCAAATGTAATGAATGAAAAGATTGTTCCGTTTAAGACAGAAATAGTACATTATATTAATATTTTTTCCCAAAAATCAGAATGACCAGCAAAACCAAAGTCGATTTCAAGTAATAATATTCCCTTTGAAGCAGGGGTATCAAACTCATTTTAGCTGGGGACCACATGCTAAAAAAAATCTCACGGGGCCAGACTAGTAGATTTAAGAGAAAGATTACGAAAGAGAGAGAGTGAGAAAAGAGAGAACAAGGGAGACAGACCAAAAAAAAAATAGAGAAGGAAAGAGATAGCACATAAGAGAAAGAGAAAGGGAGAAAAAATGAGAGGGAGGTAAAGAGAGAGGAAAGGGGGAAAGAAAGATGGAAAAAGAAAGAAAGAAATAGAAAAAGTGAGAGAGAAAAACATAGAATAAAAAAATAGAGAAAGAGAAAGTGAGAAAGGAGAGAAAATGAAAGAAAAGGAAATAGATAAAGAGAGAGACAGGAAAAAGAGAAGAAAAAAGAAGAGAGAGAGAAACAGAGAGCGACAGACAGCCACAGAGAGAAAGCGAGTGAGCCAGAGAGACAGACAGAAATATAGCTCCAGTTGCTTTGCGAGTGCCACCTGGTTTGGCGACATCAAGTAGACATATAAAAAAAACAGTTTATTCTTCTCTAGTACTTCTCTAGCCCTTGTCTCGTGGGCCAGATTAAAACTCTAGGCGGGCCTGATACGGCCCGCTGGCCGCATATTTGACACCAGTGCCTTAAAGGGACAGTGTATATATTTCAGAACGTCTACGTGGTAAAAAGAACTTAATTCATTCACGTAACGAAAATACATGTAATACATAAAACATGCATTTTCTAAAATACTCTCAGGTTAATTTAATTATTTATCTATTTGACATAACATGAGCCTCATCTAGAAGGAGCTGATTTAATTGTTGGTTATCTTGCTGCTATGGGTAACCAAACAAAAGCAAAAAGCTTGCGAAAGGCTTGGCAAACAATTTGATGAAATTTAGTCACTTTGGAGTTTCCTTTGTTTGTATTTTTCCTTGTGTTTTGTAGCACAGGTTTTCAAATGCACTACATCAAATGTGTCAAACTAATGGCCCATAGGCCAAATGTGGCCCGCCACATAATTTTATGCCCACGAGAGCTTAAAATGTCTGCGTGTCTAAAAACATTGGGACAAAAGAGTACTTTGACCAAAAATTATGTTTCAAACCATGCATGTCAACAACTTACTGCCTCAATACAGCAGGGTTTCCATATCAATGCCAATAAGTAAGATTTCGGAATAAATTATCCCAAGAATGTCCAAAAACATTTGCTTATATTTAGTTCATAACGTATTATATACGTGTCGCAATATTTTTCAAAGCATCCAATTCAGCGTTATTTGACATAAAGGTGTAGTTACATTTATTTTACATACCCTTCGATTAAATTTAGCTATTCAGTATTTATAATCTACATCAAGCCCTTTGTGGACAGCCATTACGCTGATGTGACCCTCTGTGAAAAGGAGTTTGACACCCCTGTACTACACCAAACAGCATCATCCAGAGGTCAAATAATACACGTTGTCCCTTAAAAACTCAATTATTCCTTTTTTAATGAAAACCAAAATGCTTCCATTCAGTAGCTTTTTCTTCCAAATAATAAATTCCAAATCACACATACTCTCCACTGTATCTGCTTTTGGCTAACACCATAGCCATCCATCATCTGTACCGCTTATCCACAGTAGGATCGCTGGGGTGCCAGTGCCCATCCCTGTTATCTTCGGGCAGTGGGTAGGAGACATCCTCAACTGACAGAGGCCGAAAACTCACTCACTCATTCACACCTACGGACAATTTGGACCAGCCAGTTTTTTTTGGGAATGTGGGAGTAAACCGGGGTGCCCGGAGGAATCACACGCACGCACGGGGAGAACGTGCAAACTCCACACAGGAAGGCTGGTAGCTGCATTTAATCCCTTGATCTCAAAACTGTGCTGCTAACGCACTAACCACTCATCTGCCCCTAGCATTAACGTGCGAGAACAAATTGTACCACTCTTTCTGTGGTGTGTTTCAAATCCCATTTGCAGGGCATTATCACCATCTACTGTTAAGGAGTGTAAATAACCTTCCATTATTTTATTTCTTTTAAACTTTTTTGGGGGGTTGGATTTTTCCCGAATTTCAGTCATTAGGTGACCAAGCCCCTCAATTCCAACCCCGAATGCCGAGCGCCAAGCAGGGAGACAATGGGTACCAGTGTTCTAAGTCTTAGGGCTGACTTGGCCGAAGCTCGAATCTGTGACCTCCCCTAAGACCTCCCAGCAAGTCGACCCTCCATTATTATATTTTTTGAGCTTGATTTTGCCATGGCAAAAACCTGAAACTCAATTAAAACGGGTTTGCGACCTACTTGAGAAAAACTGATCTAGGTATTTTGACAGTGGCATGTACTTGCGGAGGGGGGGGCACGTTTGCATCCTCATTTGCATCTTGTTCAATATCAGCCTGCGGCTGCGTATCTCCAACTTCCGCCTCCACGCCCGCAGCATCTTCCGGCTGGTCTTCAGCACTCTCCATTGAGGCTGATAAAAAAGTAGAATTTCCAGACAACGAGCAGACAGAAAGATTAATTCCTCATACAAAATTGCTTGCATTTAACTGTGTTATAAAATGGATGTGTTCATCACAGTAGGCCTGTAGGTCACCAATGTGAAAAGGGCTTTTTTAGTTTCAATCCACTGTTGTCTATCGGTATTTTTCAACTCCTTTTCCGTGAGACCTAGTCTAGTGTGCTGCAAGAAATGTTCTCCTTGCAAATAAAATGCCGTTGTTGAGAATCTTTGCTTTCTTCCAGTGATCAGCTGAAACATTCATAGCAGTAGGTGGCAGCAGATTACTTGTTTTGCCTTTTTATAAAATAATTATCTGCTCATGAGGTAGTACAGGGTAGTATTTAGCGCTCTTTGGTTAAAAAGCATCATGCATTAAAAGTGAAAATCATTTTAAAAATAAGCTCAAATACATAGATTGTTATATAGCTGTGCATTACTTTTAATAAGGTAGAGAATTTTCGCATTTATTTTACATGAGCCTCACCAAAAGGGAGCTGACTTAATTGTCCGTCATCTTGCTGCTAAGGGTACCCATAAACCTCAGAAAGGCTGGGCAAAACAGTGCCTTTGGTCAATCTGTAGTTTGTATTTTTCAATGTGCTGTTAAGCACTTGTTTTTGGTTGCACTACACAATACAGCAACATCAAATGGTCAAATACACACTCTCCCTTTAAATAACTTGTTTTGTTTGATGAAACTCTATAAGATTGCACTGCAAAAAAAGCAAAAAAAGTAAAAATCTTAAATATAAACTTGCCGAATTTTTATTTTATTTTACAAAAAATGAGAAAAAAAAAACAAAGAAAATTGTTCCTTAGTGGAAAAAAAATTTGTACCACAGGCAGATAACTTATTCTCATTTTAAATAATACTTTTGTATTTTTCTACAAAAAAACATTAAAAATTCTGTAAAACTTAAAACACAAATTAGAAACCTAGTAAAATAAAAATGCACAGCAAAATGATTACCTCCTGAGCCAACGTGCCCACAAATGATAAGAAAATGTATATATTGTCAATTTGGACAACATAACAATTTAATTTAAAAAAAAAAACATGAAACTGCCCTGGAAATATAGTTTAAACATTAGTTTTATTTAGCTAAAAAAAGGATGAGAAACACCAGTTTCTTGGTAGTCTATGCGCATAGTGAGCTGTGGCCAATCAATCAATAAATGCTACAAGCATTGTATGATAAATAATTGGAAATATATTTAGGATAGCCAAGTAGTAGTTTATTGAGGGCCAAATTTAGGTTCAGAGCTTTGGGGTGCTTTTCACCCGGAGAGTCTGGCTGGTTAAAATTTAAAAAAGTAATAAACGATAAAACAATTAGTAAATAATATGCCTCTGTGTTTTCAAATACAAACTCTTTTATTACAAAAAATATAAGAATTCAGTATCAATTCATGACTTTTTTAAATAGCTAATGGTTTATAGATACATCATAAAAATGTGATGACAACATAGAATAAATTAAATGGTCTTTATTGTCATTGATAACTACGTTGTGACATATTGTGTGCAACACGATTAAACATGGCACTCCAGGGTAAAATATATAATAAAGACTTTGAGTAGGAAACAAAAGATAAAAGACGATAATTGTAAATAGGCAAAAATCGAGCACAACGCAGTGCTTGGAAAACTGGCTTAAATTGTAATAATAATAATAATACAATATAAAAACAATAGTGCATTGTATCAATGTTATGTAATGTGGTCAACTAATAAGGAGAAAACAGATCATTCTCGAATACATTTTAAATTGTATTCTGTATAGGATGTTTTAAGAGAGCGGTGGTAGGAATTAAATGGACTAAACCATTTTAAGGCAGTGGGGTATTTTCGACTCTGCGTTGTTTCCATTTTGTTCCGTCTCAGTTTTTCTAATCCAGCGTTGCCCATCATGTTTAAGCTTATCCTTTATTGAGGAAAGGATAGTTTTTAAACGATATAATTTTTCGGGGGTGCGTGGGTTGAAATTGAAGGTGCTTGTGCACCCCCCCAAAAAAGCCCGGTTACGCCCATGGTTTTATTTATTATCTATTTTACAATCGTGACTGTTAATTAGTATGGTTAATATTCAATGTGGTTAATCTTTACACGCAAGTGCTTAAGACACGTTCCTCAAAATAAGTATTATTTAATTACAAAAGATAGAAATATAAATATCTTTGTGCTTACCAATCTGACGGTCAAATATAACTGTCCAGATTTGATTTGTGACCTAGCATTGCTAACGTACAATGGCGCACGTCATAAAGAGAGCCAAATAATGACATTCTTTGAACGCAAATCAAACTCAGTCGTTTGATTGTGACTGACAACAGTTCTCATCACGCGTCACACACGCACACAATTCGCCATTTATCACCACAACCTCAGACAAGGTAGGCGAACTTTTTTTTAAGTTTATTCGAATTTAAAGTGTTCAAAATGTACTCACACTTGCGTGATGGTGTACTCCTTGATGTGTCATTCGCGAACGTAACGGGTTCATGGGCCAGCTCTTGGTAATGAACGACAGGAGCAGGCTCTCCACAAATTGAGAGCCGGTTCCCTTTGTTTACCTCGTGTTCGGTCACCAGTGTTGGGCAGGTTTAAACGTCATTTGTTAAAGTTACTCACTACTTCTTCTAAAAAGTAACCGAGTTAGTGAGTGAGTTACTCAATAGTAAAAAAAACTATTTACTAAGGAAAGTAACTGTTTCCGTTTCTTTAAAAAAAAAGTAGTTTTATGTCAAAGAATTTGAACGTTTTTGCTGCCCCTCAGGGCTCTTCTAGCACCTCAGCTATTTCATCCAGACCTGATAGTGCTCGCCATGTCTAGTGCCCCTGGAAAACTGTGATGTTGCAGCCTGACAAGATATGCTGGACGCTCGCGTTGTTAGCATTGCAGAGTCGTAGAATTCCTCATTCCTGAACCACTTGTGAATTTTGCAAGGGCAGGGGTGTGTGTTCCGAAGTCGTCTTCACGGCTTTGCTGCTGACGTCCGACGGTCATCGCGTCTCCTGCTAACCCTGTACGCTTTTCCAAATAAAGAATTGTAACGAACGCTCTGGGGTCTCCTGGTCTGTTCTGGTCCTCGTGACAATGTTCCCTCTAATTTTCCACGGGTCTGAGCGTTCACACAAAGTTGGTGAACAAAGCTTGAAACCACAGTGAGCAAAGGCAATCCCAAGTGTGGCAACTTAGTCATTATCAAACATGTCCAAAACTTGACATCACGTTACATTTTGCGGAGTTTCCGGCAATGCAAAATTATTTTTCACTTTTGAATGAATTGACTAAAGTACTATTGCAAAGGTTGTACGGACTACAAACGTCATTTGTTTTTACAATTCTTTCACCAGATTTTCATTTCTTTTTTTTCCTGGTATCTTTTGTCGCATAATACTAACATTTTTGGGGGCCTTTTTAGTCGGTTGCACAATACAGAATTGTACTTATTCACATTTTTTCAGTGGAAGTACAATGTTGGCAACAAGATTGACTTGGTATAATTGGAAATTATTTGAATGCAACACAAACTTTTTCTTCCCTTTCCCTGTTTTTTTAATTCCTTTAAAAAAATCTCATTCTGTTTATTTTTTCCTAGCTGTTACTTTTTTCTTTTTGTTCTCTATTTACTTTTTTTTACTTTGTTTCTTTCTTTTCTTTTTTTCTGTCTTTTTCTGAAATCTTCCTTCTTTTTTCTCTTCCTTTTGTTTATTTTTTCTCAGCTTTTCACTACTTTTTCATTTTGGTATTTTTTTTCTTTTAGTTCTATTCCCCCCCCCCCCCCCTTCCTTTAAGTCATTTTTTGCACAATTTTACATAATATTTGGTCGTGTAGAGATTAAAGAAGCAAAAACAACCTGAAGAGCCGGTTGGGACCCGAAAGAACCGGTTCTTTTTAGTGAGCCGAGCCGAAGAAGCCGGTTCTCGAAAAACTCTACCGACTTTACTAAACTTCGTTCGACTTCGAGATTGACTTCAAAATACCGCATTTAGAAAACAGCGTCAGGGGAACCCGTGTATTTTTACCTTCATGGACTGTAACTTTGACTTAATTCGCTTCTTAATTAGCAATTTCGAGCCCTGATTTTTGTGCGCCGGCTAGATTTTCTTGTGCGCTGAGAATGTGCGGGCAGTGCGCGATTGCGCACGCGCGCAGCTTAGAGGGAACATTGCTCGTGACATAAAGTTAGATAGTGATTAAGAATACAGTATTTACTAATGGCAGCACGGCGGCGCTGTGGTTAGCGCGTGTGCGGCACAGTTCTGAGGTCATAAGATCGAACCTCCTGTGTGGAGTTTGCATGTCCTCCCTGGAGGAAACCCCTGAGGTGCCCAGGCACTCTGGTTTTCTCTCACATTCCAGAAACATGCGTGGTAGGTTAATTGATCGGTCCAAATTGTCCTTAGGTGTGAATGAGGGAGCGAACTGTCTGTCCCTGTGTGCCCTGCGACTGGCAGGCAACCAGTTCAGGGGGTCCCCTACCCACTGCCTGAAGATAGCTGGATGGATATTTACTGAAGCGCCAAAAGAAAAGGCAAATGAGGACTGAGTTGCGAAAAATGTAAACCCAATATTTGAAATCGTCAGCGCTGTTGAACCCATGGATGCGGCGTTACATTATAATTGGTATTGTAGGGAAAGCCTGAAAAGCCGTTTGGGACCTCAAACAGTTGTCTATTTTTAGTGAGCTAGCTCAAAAAGCCAGTTCTCTAAAAATAGTCAGAATTCCTATCTCTACAAGTATACGCCGGTCAAAGACGTCACCGGGGTGTTTAGTATTGTCTCAGAACATATCAAATTATTTGACAAATGACAACTTCTTTGTAAAGTAACGACAATATTCACTTTCCATGGTAACTGGTTACTTTTATTATAGAGTAATTCAGTTACTTACTCAGTAACTTTTTTGAAGATGCAGTGAGTAAACTATAACTACTAATCCCTTTTTTCAAAGTAACGTGCTTGTGCACGTTGTGCATTTATACTACTACATTATACACTACGGACTACTATACATACTACTACATTGTTGGCAATGGTAGTAACAGCCACTTGAATTTCTGACATGTTTTTTCTTTTAGAAAAACGGTTGTAAATCCTGTCAAGGTTTTGTGTAGAGTGCATTTTGACCAAATCTGGATATGCTAATCATAATGTTTTTTTTTTGTTTTGTTTGTTTTTTTTATATATTAATATACTTATTACAATACATCATTAAGTAAAATGTGCAAGCTACATGTACCAATCATGATTTTGAAGAACTGGCTATATACATTGTCATGACATTAAATCACCAAATGGTGGCAGTATTGAAGGGTGACTGTATGAAGGAAAGTGGTAGTTGAGTCACAGCAGCATGAGTCTGTTTGGAAAAATACCCAATGTCGGCCCTTTTTATGTTCTCATGTGTATAAGAATGCCGAAAAGCCGATTATATCAACACTGCTGTGACAGAATTGTTATCTAATACAACCGTTTTTTAAAAACCTACAATGATTAAAAATCTGCTATTTTCTCTCGTCTAAGTACTGTAGTTTGCAAATATCTAGGTCTGTCTATGAACCATGCACGTGTGCTTCGCATTCCAACACTGTACTTTCAAATTTTAAAAACAAGATTGTCTGTCCCTGGGTGCCCTGTGATTGGCTGGCAACCAGTTCAGGGTGTCCCCTGCCCACTGCCCGACGATTGCTGGGATGGGCTCCAGCACCCCCGCGACCCTACTGAGGATAAGCGGTGCAGCTAATGAGATGAAATGAGATGAGATGAGATTATAGAAATACTTATGCTGGCGTTGTCTTCCTATATACATAGTGAGTTAGAATTGCAGAGTGGAGCAGTTACCTTATATTTGTTATTATTCATCATCAAGGTTAAGAAATGTCATACATTCTAGATTCATAAGAATTTAGCTGAATAGTGCTGATCATGGCTTACTAGTATACTTGTTCATGATATCTAAATATTTTGGAATAGGATATTGATTTTTTTAAAGCAGTGGGATGGGTTTATCAGTGCTTTTCTTTGCAAAACCTCTTGGTACCAAACCGCACCCGATCCTACCTTTTGGACGTCTCCAAGTAAATTGTGTTGGAGTCCCTTGAGCTAGACCTAATGACACTGTCATAAGTGGTTCAGAAAATCAATGAAAATGAATAATATGATGATATTCAAGCTGAAATGTTGTTAAAAAAATGTAACCTTATTTCCCTCAAAAATATTAACTTTCTTCCCCCTAATTCTAAATAAGATAATAGTTTGTTACAAATAATAACATTATCTTTTAATACTGTTATTTATTCATTGTTTGGAACTTTTTTTTCTTGAAAACTAAACATTCCTGCACATGTATTTGCGTGTTTTGGGGGTGTTGTGACATGTTATTTTTAAAATCATTTTTTATTGTATTTATTTATTTTGCGTGTATTTTACGTTTCTTCATGTTGGGTGGGGAGTGGTGATTTTCCTAATGTGTATTTAATGTTTTTAAACAGCACTTAAAGTTGCATTTTGGTATCTGAAAAGTGCTTTCCAAATTAAATTTGATTCAATTTTGAACGATTGTATTTAGTTTCAAAAAAAGGAAAAGTGAAAATGAAATATTTCCAATTGCCAAGCAAACCTTCTGTGGACCCTTTATGGTTCATAAACATGGGAATGGGTGCAAGTTGACTTGTGAGTGCAATTTTGCTGGGCTTTATATAAATGGGTTTATGTGAGCTCTGCTTCGGCATAGGATTGACAACTTTGATAGAAAACCTGTTCGGACCGAAAACTAATTCATATGTTAGCAAGTGGTAAAATTATGACATACATAGGTGCAACTCTGCAATTTCAATCGGTAACAGAAACAGCAATAGGATGGAGTTTTTCGTAGTCCTTAAAGGTGAAATGGTTAAATTAAATATGTGGTTACAACAAATTCTAGAATGTATTGAAATTCTCTTTAAAAGTGGTGTCCGGAATTTGGGAATTTTTTACTCACTGACGTGATCTTCTGGCTTCAATCATCATTGCAGCCTCTGTCAAGTACCTTGTGTGGCGCGTACAAGTAGCATTTCTTAGACACGCTCAAATAAACACTTTTTTTGTCTTTCTTTGTGTTTCGATTGGTGTTTTGACTGTCTTTGAAACAGGCATTTTCTTACTTTCATCATTTTCATGCTACACTAACAAAGAAACACAGGGACAAGCATGAAATCACTCTCCACCCCAGAACTCCCCCACCCGTCCTTCCTTCCTGCTTTCTATAATGTGTAGTGTGTTCTGAACAGCTAAAAACAAGAGAAAAGCAGAAAGGCACAATATATTTTTTTCATAAAGGCTCTTTGAACTCAGTTGGACATTGTAAACACATACTTGATAGAGGAATATTCTACTTTCAACTTTTCAAAGGGACAGTGTGTAATAGAATTAGAATTAGAATTTACTTTTATTGTCATTCTTTGTAACCATGCACACAGAACGAAATGTCTATACACCTGACCCGTACAATTGAACTGCAGCGAGCCGAGGCAGCCGCAGCCAAACAGGGCGCAGCCATTTTAGTCATTAGGTGACCAAACCCCCCAATTCCAACCCTTAATGGCGAGCGCCAAGCAGGGAGGCAATGAGTACCAATGTTGTAAGTCTTAGGTATGACTCAGCCGAGGCTTGAACCAGCGACCTCTCGTAGCGGGCGCCATACCATCTAGGCTACCGAGCTGGATAATATTATACATTCGATTTACAATAAAACGGTAGATACGAACATCTTTTTTCGGGATGTCGAAAAGTTTTTGGACATTGCTGTAAGTTAGATTTTGTATTGTGTGCACCTTTTTCCAAGTACATGACAGTACTTTAGTGTTTTTTTCTGCCGCTACCGGGGTGTGGCGCTGTGAGAGGTCACCCAGCATCCACCCCGAAGAAGAAATCCGGCTTCCTCTTCCTAGTTCCTGTGTAAACGTTCTACACTGTATCTCTAGCGCGCTAAGAATTTTGACATTTTTATTGTTTAATATCTCGTGTATCCATTCAATATGGTTGGTGTAAAGTGTAAATATGAGGCAAGCCGTTTCATTGAAATGAAAGTGGAACATGGAAGCTTGATGCTGTTGAGAAAATGGTTGTATCACTTTTTTTTGGCCACTTTCTACCACGGAAGAGGAAGTCGCCTAACTTATCTTTATGGAGCTTATTATTTTATTAAATGTTTATTTTTAGTACAAAACAATACAAGTTACTTATGCAAGCCTTAAACATAATTATATAAACCTTTAACATACATTCCATACAAAAGATAGCACTGAAGCAACATACGAACAAATTCAACTTACGAACAGTCGTCCGGAATCTTGTTCGTAAGTAGTGCAGCGTCTGTACAAAAAATAATTCAATAAAAACAAAAAAAGCACACAAAAATAATTCAATAAAAAAACATGAAACATTGATTTGAATACTAGGCAAAAATACATAAACTGTCATACCAATGTTAATTTTTATTAAAAAAAAAAATCATAGCTCAAGAAATTTGTACTTCTTTTACATAGTGGAATCCCTACCTTAAGGTGCTGCCCTGTTTGTCGTCTTGCTGCTTGCTGTGGCACTGGTTTTCGTTCACATTGGACAACACTGCCATCTAGTGGTCAAATATCACATACAGGGGCTTTGAGGACACCTCGAACGACACACCTAACCCCAAATAGAAAAGTATAGATTATACGTTTACCCTAAGCAAATGTACTTTTTAGAGAATTTTCTTTAAGTGAATGTGGGATTTATACGTGACTTACCGGTATATGTTTTTATGGGGAAGTTTTATATGCACTAATGCAGTAATCAGTTGCTATAAAGCTGTTTACTTTTCACAGTTTTGCTACTTCACAGATTTGCATCGTGTTTTGTGTTTTTTTTTCACAATATAAGGTTTCAGTACTCGTAACTGAGAAAAGTTCCAAACAAAGTACGTTATGTGTTATTCCTAACACTGATTCTTGGTTTACAGAGATAAGTCAAGTCAAGTCAAGTCATTTTTATTTGTATAGCCCTAAATCACGAAGAGTCTCAAAGGGCTTCACAGATTGTTACACTATATTACACAAACTATTTTCAACCGACAAGAGGAGTAGGTTATTCGTATGCAATGGAGTAGAAGTGAGTTTTAAGTTTAGATTTAAACATTTCCACTGAGGTTGCAGATCGAATCTCAGGGGGAAGAGCATTCCACAGCACCGGTGCCCGGATGGAGAACGCTCTCGAACCAGCAGAAGACTTCTTTGCTCTCGGGATCATCAGAAGACCAGCACTCTCAGATCGTAGGCTTCGGACCGGGACATAGTGGCAGATCAGATCTGAAAGATAAGAGGGAGCAAGTCCATGTATGATTTTGTACAATACTAAGAGAACTTTGAAGTCACATCTTTGGCTAACTGGGAGCCAATGCAGGTTAGCCAAAATCGGTGTTATGTGATCGTACTTTTTTGTCCTGGTTAAGAGCCTCGCTGCGGCATTTTGTACTAGCTGAAGAGACTTGATTCTGGACTTCGGGAGACCGGAGAGTAGTGCATTGCAGTAATCGAGACGGGAGGTAACAAATGCATGAATTATTGTTTCCGCATCAGACTGAGACAGTATTGAACGGATTTTAGCAATGTTGCGAAGATGGAAGAAGGCAGTTCTAGTAATTTGCTTTACATGCATCTCAAAGGATAGATCAGGGTCAAATATGACACCTAAATTTTTAACTGAGTCACTCTGTGTGATGTGACATTTGTCAATGTTCACAGCAGTTTTTGAGAATAAGTCCCGGCATTTAGAAGGACCAATGACTAACATTTCAGTCTTTTCAGAGTTAGAAAGAGAGATAAAAAAAATTTAGTATTTATTTATTTGCCTGTCCCTAAATCGTGGACTGAGGGTTTTTTTTGGACTTATGTCTGGACTGACCGAGCACTGTGGCTATTTGGTTTTATGTAGGGCATTTTAATCTTTGTATAGTATGCTCAATAAAAGATGTATTTTTCGTTGTACCTGTTTCTCTTTTTTTTTAATTTGCCATATAATCAATTCAACTTAAGAATTTTGTTTAAAAAAAAATAAAAAATGACCATAGGGCGGCAGTAGCTCAGGAGGTAAAGCGCTCGTCTTGGAATCAAGGGATCCCAGTTCGAATCCCGGCTCATCCGTGTTACATGTCGAAGTGTCCTTGGGTAAGACACTGAAACCCTAATACCCACAATAAGCAGGTTAGCGCCTTACATGGCTGCAAGGCCGCTATTGGGAAATGTGGAGCACATTGTAAAGCGCTTTGGGAAGTCATTGACTTGAAAAGCGCTATATAAATGCAGATCATTTCATTTCATTTCACCATTCGACTAAATGTCCGTGACAAGTAAACTTCATGGCAGCGCAGGCGGATTGGTTAGCGCGTGCGCAGCACAGTTCTAACGTCCTGAGATCAAACCTTTCTGTGTGGAGTTTGCATGTTCTCCCCCTGCTTGCGTGGGTTTCCTCCGGGCATGCCAGTTCCCTCCCACATTCCAAAAAACATGCATGTCAGGCTAATTGCCCGGTTCTAATTGTCCCTAGGTGTGAATGAGCAAGTGAGTTGTCTGTCTCTGTGTGCCCTGCGACTGGCTGGCAACCAGTTAAGGGTGTCCCCTGCCCACTGCCCGAAGATAGCTGGGATGGGCTCCAGCACCACCGCGACCCTACTGAGGACAAGCGGTGCAGATAGAATAGAATAGAATAGAATATACCTTTATTGTCATTGTTACAACATGGGTTGAATATATTGTGACAACGAAATTGGACGTGGCACTCCAGTTCCACATCTTACAGTGAGGATAAAGAAAACAAAGAGATAAAGGAACAAAGAAGATGTTTGTACTGTCCTTGTTGCATAGGCTTTGTTTCCCTCCGGAGGGGGGTGTTTGAGGGGGTGAAGGACAGAGATGGCCGGATCCAACTAGATGTTTGATCTTACTGTACACACGGTCCAATGTTTTTTCCCTAATTGCTCAGTCCACGTATTGAATGGATTTGGGAAGTACAGTCCTTAAATATGCCCAATTAAAGTCGCCGGCGACGATAAAAGCTCCGTTGGGGTGTGCAAGCTGCTGTTTATTGATAGCAGCGGGCAGGAAATTTAGCGCTATGCTAACGTTAGTATCCGGTGGAACGTAAACAGCAAGCACAATGACCACAGTTAGCTCTCTCGGTAGATGGATAGAAGATAATGAATGAATGAATGAATGAATGAATGAAAAAGTCAACTTCAAATAGGCCAAGCGTGTGCACATGCGTAGGCGATTTATTGCGTTTTGGAGTGTGTGCATGTGTTGGAAAAAAAATTGTGCGGTGAGCTCTTTTCTCCAGGTTAATCTGTGGCAAGAATCACAGGGTGTCAGTATCGGCTTTAATCCAATAGCCCCCACTGTTTTTTGGGGTTTTTTTTTGCTCACACACACTTAGAACCTCCCCCTATGTCCTCCCCCTCCTCTCTCCTTTGCCTCTCCTGGCTGCAGGTAAAGAAAGACAAGCAGCCTGAAGTGGATGTCAGTGGGAATTACGCACCAGCAGAGAATTTGATTTCTTTGTCTCCAAGACCTTCTGCTGCACAGGCAATAGCAAAAGAGGTCCATTTGGAAGTGTACTGACAGATATTTTTACGGTGCCTCATAATACAATGTTATAAAGGCGCATTATGAGGAAGAGTTCACCCAAAACAATGTTGTAAAAGATAATATCTTGGGTAAAAATAGTGTGATGATGAAAACATTTTTAATGCATTTTACTTTGTCATCACTTCTAGATCTTTAGAGGTCTCGTGACTACCAAGTGGATTTGGGATTATTTTTCTTAAAATAATTATTGTTAATGTTATTCTTACTCTTACTAATGAGAATATAGTCAGATATCAAACTGGTGCTACATAAAAGGTTGCGGACCACTGACATATAATATAATTTATATTTTGACGTAATTATGTCTTAAATGGAACAAATCAAATAAATCCCAACATCCACATCCAAAATGGTTGTGAATTCACAGGGAAAAAATGTTGACCGTAATTACTTTTTTTTCCCCAATTTGCAGGGTACCTTGTTAAATGCTCTACATTTTGAAGCATTCAACTGGCGTTTATTCTAAATAATTTTGGTCTTGTGAAATGATGGCTAGAAAATAGCCTTCATAATTTTGGATTAAACGGCAGCTTTTATCCCATTAGACATAGCATGTAGCCCAGGTCCTGAGGCAGCAATGTGGGCCTACATCAGTACAGTGCACTATTTTGTCAGTCTCAAACATTAATATGTTAGTACAGATATTTTATAAAATAAGTTCATGTTTTCCCTTTTTAGACCAGGTTTTGGGTTATTTTTGTTGAGTTGTTATCACTCCCTGGGTAATTTTGGCTGACCAGACATTCCAGGAAATGTTATTCTAGAAAGTACGTCACTTGGGCTGAAACTAACGATTATTCTAATAGTCAACTCATGACTGATAAATTGATTGCTCGAATAGTCAATACTTATTACATTTTCTTTAAATTTAGTGTGTAGTTGATTAAATACATCCTGCGGATTCTCTCAGAAATAAAAATGCCCTACCTAAATCCAATTTGGCACAGTTCTCAGTCAGTAGAGACATGATTCCATTAATGAACTTCAGTCCATTTTTTTGAGACTGGCAAATAAATAATAGGTAAACAGTTTATATCCCTGTGAACTAAGAACATGCTCATTAACCAGGAAAATAACAGTATATAAAACAAATATTATGTACATTTTGGAAAGTACATTCAGCCGTCGGTCAACTGCAAAGTCTGTAACAAAATAACTCAACAATTCTCAACAGTTGGAAATCAAATGATTTTAACAGCTGACTTGTGTTGTTCTTAACGTTTTAACAACCGACGATTGCTTTCAAGACTGCAAGATGATAATTTTGTCTGGTATAACGCTCACGTTCTCTTTTATAGTGAAACATACGAAACATATGCGTATAAAGTGTACAATGAATATGATCAAAGCGGTATTTGCTTGAATCTTACGGTTTGAATCGGACTCCATTTCGTTCAACTGTCCATCTTGCTTTTTTTAATGTTCATTTATTACCGATCTACTGTCATGATATGCAAAGTCTGCTTTGCAAACTTTGCAAGTTGTCTTTTTATTCGCTATATGCAGGCTAAAATGCATACTTGATGTTGACGGTGCATCTCTGTATGTTTATGTTACCACTTGAGATAGACACATGTGTAGGTCTAACCAGGGATTATATTCCTGTAAAGATGCTTCAGTCTGTCGTAAAAATGTGTCTGGCGACAATAGTCAACAATGAATTGCATTGTCAGCAGTTTCTATAATTGTTTTTGGGTTGACAACCTCGACCAATCATTGTAGTATATATATATATATATATATATATATATATATATATATATATATATATATATATATTACATAAGAAATAGTAGATACAAATAAAAATAAGTGTCAGGTAGTTGAAATGAATTTTTAAAGGGATGTATGGCAAGAAGGAAACAACACGATAGGAGACCCCATCCAGCCCATTCACTCAATCCACCCACTCACTGCTGTCCAAATGGGCAGATTGATGGCTGTTAATGGGCCACAGTCCAGGTGGGCGGCATGAGACAGACAAAGATTGACTAAAATAACTGTGTTATTTTCCAACAGATTATCTGCTTTTTTTAGTTTGAGCTTTTGTCTGTTATTTGTGTCTGCACTACCAGAAAGTTGGCATTTTCAAGTGTCATTTTATTATTATCCTATGGACATATTAATGTCTAATTTTTACATGTATTTACATTATGTGAATTTCCCTGCGGGGATGAATAAAGTATCCATCCATCTATCTATTTGAAAATCAAAAAGAAGCATTTAATTTGCTGTTGTATCAGGCAAATGAATTTTGCCAATGCCATAGTCAAGATTTTTCCACTGAGAGTATTGAATTTATTGTGCAGTAAGAGCCATCTGGCTTTAATGGAGCTGAAACAAGCTGAAAAAAGTTATACTCATCATATGCCTAAAGATAAAAGCTGAGCTTTTTCTATTACGGTATTTATTATGACATATTTTGAGGAAGAAAGCAAGCTGTGGCCTGAATATGGAAAATATGCTTCCCAGGTGTAAACTTGCAAATGTTTTTCTTTTTGAGAGATACCAAGGTAAATACAACTCAATATTCCTTTTTCATTTCTCGTATATCCATGTCACCATTTTGCATCATCAAAGGTATCTAGAAAAATACTTAAATTCATGGCAGTGCTTGACTAGAACACAACGTATTTACTTGTGTTTTGATTAAAAATCGGTATAAAATTGTGTTTCACTTTTTCTCTGCTCAAAACTTTGGAGTTGGATGTAACAGGAATCGAACAGTAAAGGCAGTATAAATGTCAAAATTCTAACCACTGGACCATCAGTGATGGCATAAGAAATATCATTCGATTTTATCTCATCATCACACCATTTTCATTTACGGTACCAGAAACAAATGTTAATTTTGTCGCGCAATTCACATGTTACAATGAAAATAAATTCAATTCTGTTCTTCTACTCCATTCTAAGCTTTGTAAGTGACAAACATTTAGTATGTGTGTCCATGATTAACATTATGTATTGACAACGTAAATGATGAACAAAATACCATCCTGAAATGAACAATGTATTTATTTAATGTCCTCCAGGGTCCAATTCATCATCAGATACACCAAAGGGTTGTATCCTGCTTTTTTTGCATTGGTTTTTTTCTTTCTGTTTTCTCCATTCTTTAAAATTTCTAGTAGTGACTAAAAATAGTCTCATAATAAGATAAACCCAAATGCCTTTAATATTGTGGGTGATCCAGTTGATATTTTACAGTGCTCTCTTGATCCGGGCTCAATTCCTGTTGCATCCGATGGTTTGCTATGGTGGTCAGTGATAGTTTTAGACTGATCCATAATTGCACAATGTGTACATTGTGCACCAAATAGTATTTATCCATCCCAAGTAGTATATCAATATTTGCATCGATCTGCTCACTCTTACTGTGCAGGACAATTGACCCATTACCTGCAGCCAAAAACACTGAGCAGTGAGACGTTTTATCTTTAGAACCATTTTATAATAAACCCTGCTTGTTTACTTCTCCCTGCTCTCTGTTGTCCAACAATGCATTTGGGAGTGGAACAAACCTTAAAAAGAAACCAAGTCTGACGAATGCTGCAACCAGCCTTAGAATAAATTGTCAAGTTGTTCAGTGTTGTTGTGCACAAAGCCCAAAGGCATTACTTTGCACAACACTCTTGTTTACCTGCTTTTCCAGCCAATGCAGCCTAAAGGAGATCTGAGGCTTTGTCTGTGGACTGCTGCCATGCCGAGCCTACTTATTATCTCCAGATGACATCGGCCTGAGTAGCAGATGCCTTTTTGGCCACAGGGACAGACAGAATGAGAGCAAGAGGTGCAAGTGTGTTTGTATTTGTGTGCACATGGTGTTCATAACAAGATTACTGCCTCACTTATAGAGCACCCCACGCAACTTGCATATAGCTCAGAGTCCAATACAAAGGATTTTACATTTAGAATTATATTGATCTGCTATAATTCAGATAACACTTTTTGTTTTATTAGAATGAATTTGCTTGCATTATCGTTTATTTTAAAAAACCTTTGTCGTGTGAAATGAATAGCTCTGACATCGTAGAATGAAGGGCACAATGCTTATAAATAAATTAAAGGTTATTTACTGGCAGTGCTGGCCGCGTTATTGAAAAAAGTAATAATTAAAAGTCACCGTACTTACTCGCATAGAAGCCGAACCCTTAACACTCCTGAAAATAGCCACATAAATGAGAAAAAAAAGGAAAATAAAACTTTTACACCTACCGTTTGGAAGCGATTAAATCTTCATGTTTTTTGGCATGGGCAATTTTGAGAGCTTGCAAACAAACATTTAGCCAAGACACTCTGTTTCTATTTTGTATGTGTGCTTCAAATCATTTTAAGATTTCCTTCTACATTTCTGGGTCTTGTCCAAGATGTTTTATTTTCTCACCAGGCATAGTGTTAAATTTTTTTTTGACAAATTAAAAGACCAAAATTCAGCACACATTTACTTTAAGTTCTGTGCTTATGTTTGCCCCGCTGATTTTGTTGTTCCTGTATAAGCCACGCCCCTTTCCCCCACGTTCCAACTAATTGCTACTGGTAAAATCGATGCGCCTGTAAACTGCCCGCCTGATTTCAGTTCATTTTCGAGTTGTAACTATGGCTTATATGTCACGAGACGTGGTGAGGTCGAAGGAGTGATCGGACCAGAACGGAGGCAGGAGGCAGGAAGGGAGAACTCAATTGCGTGACGATCCATAAGTTTTATTTAACAAAATAAAAGTTGTCCAAAAGTCAGGGACAAGGCAAACAAAAACATTCTTACAATCAGAACAGAACGGTACAGAGTTCCTCCGGCACGAACTCAACAGGACAGGGCTTAACAGACGGAAAATGTTTAAACCTAAAAAAGGACAAGGCATAACAGACCTGGGATTGTGTAGATATGTATAATGAGCCAGCACCCGCAAAGCCCAGAATCCAGCCTTAAATAGCAGACACAATTAGTTGAACTGCTTCAGCTGTTGCCCAGAGGGCGGGGCAGACTGGTCACCAAGGCGACCATGACATTATATGCGAGTATATACTTTAGGGAGAATATCTCCATGACAAAATATCCAGCATCCTCTTTTTTGTGACAGCCACCGTAACTGTATTTAGTTATGTTACGCAAACCCATCCTAACCGTTGATTGCAGGTCTTGACCTTTTTTTTTTCGTAATGTAGTAATATGTGTTTATTTTAATATTTGACAATAATCTAAATTGATCCTTTTATCTTCCACATTCTAAGGCATGCATGAATTTCACAACAGGTTTAACAGGTCAATTTATATTCTGATGAAGTGGAGATTTCAAAAGGTTTATTAGGATAATTTGTTTGTTAATGTTAGTGATAAAATTTGCAAATCAGCAGTACATGTAGTATCAGGCATAAATTAGGGTTTAAATCCCTTTTTAAGGTTCAAATGTCACAATTGAGTTTGTCTTGATCCTTATACTTTTGAGACTTAGCACATAAAGAATAATCAATAAAAAACGAGCCAACACTGGTGATTTGAATCTTTCTCATCTGTAGAGGCTGGTCATGTCCTGGAACCGAAAAAACACTGTTGTCTGTGAGCACATTTGTAGTGTGCACCGTTGTTCCCTTTTTAAAGCTGTCAATCACTGGCGTGGCGACACTGACGTCAGGCAACGACCCTTGAGACGGCTTGGTAGGTGGGTGTAGAGACAGTCGTGGAGACAACACGTGTAGTTCTGTCTATTGCGGGTGTGGGTCAATTTATCAGGCGGTTTAGGTAATACAATAATCCGACAGGAAACGAAAAAATTAAAAAAGGTCTTGCAGGACAATTGGTGGGTCTTTCGCGGTTCCTTCTTTTCGACAAAGACTGGCTGCAAAAGGGTCGGGTATCTTTGTAGCAAGGGAATTACCTGTTAGACTATTCAAATGTGTCACTCAATATGTAATCATATTTCCATGAGTTTTCCAGTTAAATTAGTTTTATTATTCAATCTTAACATTACTTTAATAATCACATTAATCATTTAGTTGTCATAAATTCTCTTATGTTCTTCCACACATTTGAATGAAGTATTTAATTGCTATTCATTTGCTGTTTGATATATCAGTACTTTCGCAGCAATGGTCGTTCGATTAGTCAGCCTTAATCTCATCATACATTCTCAAAATCCAGCTGCGTCTAGTTTTAACAAAGGTCTCTTGTGAAGATGTGAATTGCTTTATTTGCCCGTTTAAGTTTAATGTTCCATCTTGCCAATCTATATCACTTTCCTATAACAACTGTGGTCAGCCATTTTTCGAAGCCTTTTAGAGGGAATACTGTATCCTGATCACTGGCCTGGAAAATACTCTGCTTTATTTTATTTAACTAAAAGTCCTCAACTGAAAACATCTCTTCAGCTTATTTTTTCTTTGTCCAAATACTTGGTCTGGTCCCGGTGGAATGTCTACGCCAACATACCTTACACTTTTTAGCAGCCGTTTTCAGTGGTTAAATAATACACATTGTCCCTTCATTGGCTTTTTCTCCCCCAAATCTGACACAGTCCTCATTTTAGCTTAGACAATCCTTCACTCAATTAAAATAAAATACATCTGATTGTATGGACACATGACCATGTTGTGAAAGATTCCAATAATCATTTTAACTCATTCCAGAAGGTTGAGGCTTCTTGTACACTTATTCTAAGCACTTTTTATTTTCCTCCTTCAGTGTCATTAAATATTGGCTTGTCTGAGCAGACACAGCTGAGGCAGCCATTTTAATGGGTATTGACAACTGGTTTTAGCTGTATTCTCCAGCACGCTTAAAAGCTCATGTTCAACTGATTAGCTAATTAAAACCCCCAGCCAAAGCTATCGACCTATGGAAAGGGCACTTTCTGTCTTTCTTTAGATCTTCTAGGTCACTCATACATACGCACACTGAGAATCACCTGTTCAATTTGTAAGTTAAAAAAAAACGCCCTCAGAATAAAGCCAATCACTCTCCTGACGCCAATATATCGACTTGCACAAGAACTTGCTAATGCTTTCTAGCTAACATAAGCCAAGTAATTTTCTTGAATACTTGGATAAATATTCGTTTTTTTTTCTTAAATTTAGCATGAAGTTGATTTAATCACGTGGCATATAATAAAGACAAGAAAGTCTGTAACAAAAGATTAAAATCAAACGTTTGTTTCAAGGACTGCATGAATTTAATTTCAGATATGTTTGTGAGGTACAGTCTAGCGATATGCTCAAGCTCTCTAGTTTAGCAAAGAATACATGTTAAAATGTACAACACGTCATATTAAAAACGTTTTGGCTTGAACGTTACTTGGCCGTGCTTTATAAATATTTATGCGTCACCAATCTACTGCCATGATATGCAAGGTCTGCTTTGGAAACTTTGCAAGTAGTCTTTTTATTGGCCGTATCCAGAATAAATTGCTCCCAATCTTTAGAAGTTTGATGAGTAGCTTATGTTGACACGCTATATCAGTATGTTTATGTTACTGCTCAATACAGAGACGCGATTGGCTATTAAGCATGCTCGACTCCCAGCAGAGATTATATTTATGTAAAGAAGCCCTTTCCTGTTGGAGAAATGTGTCATTGATTTGACTGCGCATTAAGCCATTGTCATGTTGTTAAGATATCAGCAACCAAGTGATGAACAGAGTTTGTGAAGGAAAAACAGAAAGAAAAAAAAAAAAAAATCGACCAAAAAACCTGCTGAGAGATTTGTGTAAAATGTGCTTATGTTTGTTTGTTTCCTTGTTTATTTTATTTTATCTACTTTTTGTTTAAATGGTGTTTTCAGATAATAAAGGTAAAGAAAGAAAATTGCGAGGAAAATAACACATGTCTTCTTTCTGTTCCTTTTTATTCAGTTTCATTGATGACATTGAAAATAAATAAACTTGTCAAATTGAATCAAATCAAGTTTTTAAAAATTGTCAAAGTTGTGTAGTATTCAGGAAAAGTGTTGCTCTTTTCAAGTGTTTATTGAAAAATAATTATGATCATTACTCAAAGATTTATGGAGCAAAAATATTTGCAATATTGTCAAGATTGTTTGGGTTATTTTTATGTATTTTTAAATTACCTTAGCAGTACCTTTAGAACCTTGTAGTAGGAAAAAAACATGAAAGTCATAAAAAAATATATTGATTGGAATTATAAGCAACAATTCATGAACTATCATATAAACGTCCAATTCAAATCAATGTAAAAAGAAAGGGAAAAGGACAGGGAAAAAAGAAAAAAGAAAATAAGCAAAAATGTTAAAAGGAACATGAAGAAAAGGAAATAGGAGAAAAAAGAGGGTGAAGAGGAAAAAAAGCATGAAAAAAGAAGAAAAGAAGATTGAAAGAAAAGAATAAAAAATAATGGAAAGAAGAGAAGTGAGAGGAAACCAGCAGCTGCAAGATGGCAGAAAATTATGTCACCTCCTTCTAGGTGAGCCTCATGTAAAATAAATACAAATTCCTTGATGTACGAGTATTATAATGAATGCACGTTTAAATGATAGGTCATATATATTGCGTACTGTTCAAATCAATATGTATTTTTTTTTTCATGAAAGGCATTTTGTTGTCCCACTAGGAGTTTTTTTTTTTTTTTAGAATTATGTTTTAGCCAACCTGACCAGAAGAGGGTTTGCTCAGGCTGGCCAGACAGCGACTATTTCGCTGACACACTTGTGCAACAAGCACACTGTGTGAGTGGAAAATAGGCCGTGTTAGTTGCATAATCGTGCTCATAATAAGTCTTACCTAACCACAGACCTCGTTTTCAATCAGGTTGTTACTTTAAGGCACAACAAAATGTTCAGCGCACGGTTCAAGATTTGTCAGCACACTTAACAATCTTTTGTTTTTGCAAGCCTTTGTGCACTCCAATCCATGGAAGAGGCAGTCTTTTGCATTTCTCTCTCTGTATTCATTGGCTCGGCTCTCCTGGGATGGAGGATTAGGTCGAAAGGGGAAATGAATGCTTTCTGGGTAGTCGGCCTTCTCTGTGCTGACAGCAGGAGGTCCATTGTCTGGCTTGATAAGTGTGCAGGACACGGGACATTTGATCTGGCACAACTGACGCACATGAAACGGCAAGCGCGGGCTTTGAGGCCAAGCGCGATGGTGTTGGCAGAAGGGACTGATGTTGCCATATGAAAGCAGCAGTGAAGGAGAACGTTTTGTTGAGATTATTCAATCCAGGACACAAGGACAGCTGTTTTGTCATCTATCGAGTGATGCTGAATTTGTTGCAGTTTTTATGCAGTTACTGGCAACAACTGCGGTAAATGCATGTATTCAGATAATGCAAAATTTGCACTTGTCATTTGCGATTGCCATTGTTGGGAATAACGCTGTAATGAATAACACTGTTAGCTAATGGCGTTCTTTTTTTTTTTTTTCAGAAACGCGGTAATCCAACTAATTATTCATTCCTCAGTTAAAATGCCGTTATGGTTACTGATGTTCCAAAGCAGTGCATTAAAAATGAATAAATTAAGTTAAGGCGTGTTGGTGTGGATGGGTTTTTACTTCAGTGTGACTTGGAGGTAAACCATAACATACAACTGTAAACATGCATGCTCAGTTACAATGTGGCATTATGGGTAATGCAGTTCTTATGTTGCTAAGCCTTCGCTGCTTGTATTTACTGGAACACTGACCCCTTGCCTGGCTCTTGGATCCCGACTGTTGTCTCTGGTGTTTTAGATACTGTTGATTGCTCCCTGACTTTCCCTGGATGAATAAAAGACCACCTTTTACTGTACTAATCTGTGTTTCTGCACTGTGCTTCGGCACCAAGCCGGGTGCCTGACCAAATGATTTGCACTGGCTCCCTTTCCTCATGCTTCAATCTTAACTTTTGGGGATTTTTAAGACATAGATAGATAGATAGATAGATAGATAGATAGATAGATAGATAGATAGATAGATAGATAGATAGATAGATAGATAGATAGATAGATAGATAGATAGATAGATAGATAGATAGATAGATAGATAGATAGATAGATAGATAGATAGATAGATAGATAGATAGATAGATAGATAGATAGATAGATAGATAGATAGATAGATAGATAGATAGATAGATAGATAGATAGATAGATAGATAGATAGATAGATAGATAGATAGATAGATAGATAGATAGATAGATAGATAGATAGATAGATAGATAGATAGATAGATAGATAGATAGATAGATAGATAGATAGATACTTTATTCATCCCCGCAGGGAAATTCACATAGGAATGTAAAAGAAATAATTACAGACCTTGTGTATTATTTGGCACCTCTTAGTGGTAAAAAAGTATTAATGAAAAAAACATATATATCAATATGAATAATAAGCACAAATACATGAACTATCATATACACTTGCTTTTATTTTTAAATACTTTTAGGTCAAGAAATCTGTATCTATTTTACATAACATGATGCTCATCTAGAGGGAGCTAACATCATACCAAAAAAGGGTATCAAAATAGAAAGAGAAGAAAAATGGTGCAATTTGGACGTGTTTGATTAGTTTATGTTCTTCCTTGTGCTTTAAAGCATTCTCTCTTGGTTTTGCCCAACAATACAGTGACATCTAGAGGTCTAATATTACTCAGTGCCGCATTAAGGTGCCCCGAGGTCTTTGTACGAGGGATATTGGTATAAATGTTAACACAAGATGTGAATATCATTAAAACAAAAATATGGTGCCATTGTGAGTTTTCATTGTTTGTATTCTTCCTTGTAATTTGTCGCGCTTGTTTTTGGTTGAACTATAAACATAAATTGTTGTGTTCAAACATTGCACTTTGTCACTTTAAAGCAGTGATGCTCTCCTTGCACCATGTTGCTTGTTACAAGCCTAGAGCAAATCAATCTAATTCTGCCGTTAATAGGCATCCATTAGCCTTTTATTGACACCAAGAAAGAGGTAACTGAACCTAAACACGCAATGTAAAAAATTATGTCTACTGTATGGTTTAAGTACGAAATTGAATTGTGCATTTGCGATACATTTCCAGCTTAAAGCTGCTCAACTTCTATTTGCATGCTGACAGTTCTTAAGGAGTACACATGCTATTGAACCCCAACTCAATAACAAAATATCCAACATCAGTAAAAACACTCCGGTTATTAGCAATTATTATTTTCCACTCCACTTATAAGTCATGTGGAAAGTTGAGATAAAGAATATTCATGGTTTAATTTTTTTGGTTTGTTTGTTTGATTTATACCAACATACATACCTATCTTTTTTTTTTTTTTTTTTACAATTGTTTATCAAAGTTGTTGGTTTTGAATTCAATTTTGATGACCAGAAGAAAATACTAAAAAAAGGATCAATTAATAATATCCACGTGATAATGTTTGGGTGTAGTAAATATGTCAATGAACCGAAACATAACCTTGCTAGAGCACCACAGTGGCCACTGTTTTTACCATATTTGTTATAACACTGTACATTGTTCCCTTCCCTCCTTAAAACCCATCAAGGTTATTCAAGCGGCCTTATAATTACTTTCCTAGGAAGTGAGTGAGTGGGAAACCAAGGGAGACTTTTAAAACACTCCAAGCTCAAATCCTCTAAACCCAACAAAACCAAAGCAGCCTACAGCAATCCACAACCCACTCTTATGTTCTTGCATACACACAAAGTAGAAGATGATCCTGTAAATCTGTGGTCCCTGTGGGCTTTTTGAGTGCTTCTCCGAAGGGAGGAGTGGCAGCTTGGGGGGTGCTAGACGCTTGTGACAACAGGATTCAGAGACCAAAGGCGTTAATGCCCCCCCTCCAATTGCAGCTCAAATGTTACATTAGGATACATTGGCTCCGATTTAGGGGATGGTGTTCCACCCGCACTAAACTGCAGTCTAAAAATTGGACAAGCTATTAAGTCAATACAGAAAAGATTACCTAGAAAATAGAGCCTAGCCGTCTGCTCTGTCTGCCTTGAACCCCCACACAAGCCCAAAGCGTCAAATTTTGAATTGTGGCCGATGAGTTGGAATTGGTGTAAGTTTGGCCCTATTAACCTCCAACTATTGCCACTTCCTCTGCTAAACCAGAGCAACTGGCAATCGGCATTTTGCCATTGGCGTCAGGTGTGCGGGTGCACTTTGTTTAAGGAAAAGACAGCGGAAGACATAAGGTTTAGGCCTAAATAATCCATCTTGACCCAACCAATTTCCTTAAGCAGCAAAGCTCAACCCAACCAATTTCCTTAAGCAACAAAGCTCGACCCAGCCGGTCACAAGGTTTATTCAAACAGCAACAAAAAACGTTACTAGTGAGAAAGGGGTGTGGGACCGGGATAGCAGAGGAAGTGATCTTAAAAGAGAGGGTTTTGAGGGAAACCAGAGAGGGGGTCTTGGGGTGAAGAAAAATCTTAAACTGAGGATTTGGGAATACCTTTAAGGAAAATGGCCTGGTTGGACGATGGTGGGAAAAGAAGGAAACCAGAGGAGGAGATCTTGGTCTGGCGAAAACTGTGAAGTGGAAGGCGAAGGCTTGACATTTTGAGAGTGAGAGAGTTCAGAAATCAAAACATTTGAAAGGCTTCAGGAATCAAAATGGTTAAAGGCTTCAGGAATCCAAGAAAGCTCAGAGAAAAAGGAGGGAGTCTGTTTTTTTTTTACAGTGGAGCTGGCTCATTGTAAAATTGCAAACACCTCAGCAAGGGGGAAATTATAGGGCATTGGAAAATGTGGCAGTGCTGCCATCTGTTGGTGACCAAACCCAGAATTTCGTATTTTTATTTAGAGGAGAGGTGATTTATAATAAAAAATAATGCTTGTCTTTTGAAACGAAATCCAAGTTAAACAAGGCCGTATGAACATTTACATCTTTTGTGTCTGTAGAGGTTACATTAACTGACAATTTTCCATCATTAACTGATTTTTTTTAAGAGTTGACAGCAAAAGTTTCAGGCCATCCATCACTTTGAAGGGTTGAAAAATGGGTCATAAACCACAGCAATAGTAGATCCTTAAAAATCTAGCGCGGCACTTTAAGAGAGAGCGAGAGCGGTAGAAAGACAAAGAACAACCATTACACGTCGATATTATTATTTTTTTTTTTAAATCAACCAGGGAGAAGCCCGGCCCAACCCTAACATAATAACAGAAATTTCAGGCCCTACCCAGGCCGAAAGTTTGTCGGGTTAGGCTTGGACTCAGACTTGGGCTTATGATCTTATCTATAGTTAACAGCACACTTTAAAACAACTGCACATTCCTTATGAGTAGACGCTGGGACTCGAAGTTGTTGGCTCTCTGCTGATTGTGCTGCTGCAAACTCAATTACAGGGTAGCAAAAACCTTTTTTCGTTTTTATTTGTGATCACCTGCTACCTTGCAGGTACTTGCAAATGTATGTGACCTCATGGTAATGTGCTGAGCGACGACTGCTTTAGTGGCTGTTAGCATGTGTGGACAATCGTACCATGTTCTGGCTCACTTCTCCCAAGTGTGCCCAAGTGTGGATCCATGTGGTGCTCAAGAGTAGATCGATTGCCCTTACATTATCACTGAAATCCGGAGTTTTCGCTGAAGGCATGCTTAAGCACAGTATGATCGCACTACTGTAAATGTGTTCCAGCATGACCACAATGAATTGACTCATTTTTGAGCTTATATGAGCTTTAATGATATGAGAGGGGCCACAGGAAGCAGAAAACCTCGTGTGTTTTGGAATTTTGCTAAGTATAAAATATATTTCATTTAGATTGGAAACCAAAGGCAAACAAAACGAGAAAAAGGGATGGCTGTTAGTGACAGAATTCTTGATACAATTTTGTGGTTTTCTCTTATTTGATGCAAGAGAAAAGGCTAATGTTCAACACAGCTGTCACTATGTAAAATAACAGAGATGGATGCACTCTTCCACAGAGTCAGATGGATAAAGGAAGGAGTGAGCAAGAGCGGGAGTATGTCAGGTCTCATCAGTGCTACGTGACACGCCCCATCTGACAGCTCTGCTACAGTATTGTCCCTGTCTTTTGCTCATAGGCACACTCTTCCTCTCTTCTGCAGATTCCCTCTCACCCCTTCAGGGCTGCCATTTAGCAGCATAAGGCACACAAAAGTGTCATGTTTACACACACTGTTGGAAGACATTTTTAAGACGCAGATTTGCATTAGTTATGAAACAATGACTAAACAATGATGCCTTTGCAGATTTATAACCCTTTTATATTCGACAGGCTGCCGGCGGGACGTCAGACAAAGTCGTGTCTTCACAATGTCACCAATCACTGATATACGTCATGCCAAATATTGGGATTCAAGATATGATGAAAATTTCAAAATGTCGTCATCACAGAAACATCGCGATCAGTCTGAAACAGGATACGCAAAAACTACAAAGCTGGCATTGCTCATCAATAACTGCTCAGATACTTAGCTGATGAAGCGATTCTCCGCATACACGGTCTTGTTACATTCAGTACTGTCCAGTGAATCCAACCGTGGATAAAACTTACTCAACAACACACGATAATGCCGACAGATAAAAAAGATCCGCCTAAAAGCATTCCTGCATTGTTTGACGATCCTTGTTGTTACCCAACAGTTTCGCCCCATAATTCATGTTTAAAGTAAACAGACTGTAAAATGATTTTCCATATCCTCCTGACTACCAGAAAAAAAAGTTGTCCGAACACTTATTTTTAAATTCTTCAATCTATGTGAAGTAATTGGAAGACTGCAAAATACATTTTTGACATTTTTTTTTTAAGCTAAGATGTGTCTTCTACAGTGGACATGGGAACCCACTACAGGGGAAACAAAACTCAATTGGGAAACAGTTAGTCCAACAAAAATATCGAAAAGGAAACTTGACAAAGTGTTCAACATAGACTTAACTGTCCATCATTGTTTTACTTTCGTTTACATGCTAATTTGGTATAATACTTCAAAAAGCAATTCCCTTTCTTGGAAACACAAAGAAAAATCTTTCACTTGGAGCAAGTAACATGTTTTACTGTTGCAGACAGATTGGCAACACTTTAATGCATTGGTTTTATCAGAAATCTCTAGAAAATGCACAGCACAATGGTTTCTTGGACCAGCATTTGGCTGTGGTTTCCATTTTTGACCTGAGGGAGTGTAGTCATCTTCGCTGTGACTTGCTGCACATCCTGCACATCCTGCTTGGGCTCGAGCTTTAACTCCTTACCATGGAGCAATTTGAAGTCAAGAACATTGTGTGGGGTTTTCCCCAGACACTAGCAGTCACTCTTATACTGAAGCCATGAGTTGGTTATTGCCAGGTCAGAAAAGTGGTAAACTGCACACAGTCCATTTTCTTGTGCGAGGGGCCATCCTGTAGAATATGACCAATTCGATCGATCAAGTGTACACAACCCATGTTGGTGATGTACTCTGCAATTGTCAGTGGCCTTGACCCTAGGACAAAACTTTTCTTTTTCTTGGACCATCTTTTTTGTGTATCCTGAGGTTCAATCCAATAAGCAGATGATGCCAAGATCACTGGCGTGTTGTCCAACCATATTTGGACGGCAAGTTCAGGTGTGCTTCTTTTCACTTCCAGCCCTGCTGACCCTCTTTTTTTTCGGAGCTTTCCACTTACGATCTTGCGGTCCTTTGGACGTTCAGTTCCAGTCACTCTCTTTCCTTTTGTCATCTGTGTCAAAAAAACTGGTAGTTGTAAAAGTGCCTGTCAAAGAACAGGTGGGTGCCTTAGGACAGTGATTTTCAACCACTGTGCCGCAATACACTAGTGTGCCGTGAGAGATCGTCAAGTGTGCCGTGAGAAATTATCCAATGTCACTTTTGAAAATTTAAAATTTTATAAAACATTTATGAATCATTTTCTGCAAATATTATGTCATTCTCAAGTGTCTGTGCTGTAAAAACTAGGGCTATTATAAATTATATTGCAATTAAACATACTGTTCAGTGTCATTTTACAACATTTTTGGTTAGTGGTGTGCCGCAAAATTCTTCCAATGTAAAAAACATGCCCTGGCTCAAAAAAGTTTGAAAAACACTTTGGTAGGGAACAGACTCTGTCATATGAAGAACAGCTTGTTCCCCAATGCCCTTTCCTCCTCTAGTTGTGAAAGTCGCCTTGCCTTGCTAGAACACAAAATCCCAAACTATACCAGTTGGTGCAGCCAAGACAAATACCTTTAGTCTAGTTGGGTTTGGTTTGCCCGTTACATACTGACAAACTGGGCATCGACCACTGAAAGGAACCATTTGCTCGTCAATGCACAATTTTCCAGTTCTTGGCAGACTCAGACATCCCATCCTTACTTTGCTCAAGAGGGGCCTATCTTTCTCTATCTGAAACATCAAAGTCATTGACGAACTTGATGGAGTTTTTAAATTTTCAAACGGATTTCTGGTCATAGATTCCGCCTCAAACTTAAGGCCCAATAGATTTTAATGTTTGGATGTAAAAGAAATATCTTCAAATGTTCGCGACAAATGATATTTTTTGAAAACAAGTAAACACTGTGCTCAAATACAATTAAAATAACTCAAACAACACTTTAACGTGTTTATAAGAGTCTTATTAATAATATACGGTATTTCAAGTCAAAATGTGTTTAATAACATATGAATTACTTCTTCCCATCCCGTAAAAAGTGCATGCTCTTAGGGAAGCCATTTTTTTTCAATCGTGAAGTCAAGGTAACAAAGCCCAACCCCTACAAAAATGGTATTCTTTTGAAGAACTGAATGCCCTGGTGGGAGATATTATGGATTAGAAATGTCCTCTACCTCTTGGCACACCTCAATATGAAAACACAATGGCAAAAACAAAGGTAAAGTCTAACATTAATGTGAAAGGACACAAGCTCCAGTTCGACCATTTATTGATTTGGGGTACAGGGTCGAGCGTTACTATGGCACCAAACTTCACACAAGAAAAAACAAAATATGAACAATATACAATTATATGAAAAATATATATAAAACAAAAAGTAACATGGAACATCTGCATTATTGAGACAATATTTAGTTTAGTTTTACCAAAACTGCTAAGTTTTAGTTTTTCACATTGTTAGAAGTTGAGTTTTACTCTGAGCTCATTTTTATTTCACTTATCAAAAATATACCCAAGATTGGGTTTTAATCATCTGAAGAACACAGCCAGAGTACACCCATTTCTCCTTCAAGCAAACACAAAGATGCTGATGCTCTTATATTTTCTTGTTTAGATTATTGTAATACCGTGCTCTGCAGTCTCCTCAAAATAGTACTGCTAGCCTGCAGCTGTTTCAGAGTTTACCACCATGCGTACTTACAGGGTACGGGGGTTGGGATCAAATTAAATCAGTTTTAAAATCACTGCAATGTCTTCCCACGCGTTTCAGGATTGTTTTAAGGTGCTTTTTTTAATATAATTCTTGCAGTCATTGAGGTCCTCTGGCAGCGGTTTGTTTACTGTACCTAGGGTGATGACCAGAACCATTGGTGAGGCAGAATTTTAAGATTACCTTCACCTGCATAATTTTAAGGCACTTGCGGTTGAAAAGTATCCACTCATGCACTCCACTTGTGTGACAATGGTTAATCATTTGCAGGTTCCACCAACATTTTATTGCATATTTTTGGGGATTTCCTAAATACAACACATTATAAAACATCTGTAAAAATATTGTATCATTATTGACACAATTTGTTCCCTGTAATGAAGAAATCTCACCTGTGCCACCCACAGTAATCCAGTACAATACATATTAAATGCATTCAGCGGTTCTCTCTGGCTAATCACTGGAGGCTCATCTCATCTCATCAGCCGTACCGCTTATCCTCATCAGGGTCGCGGGGGGGCTGGAGCCCATCCCAGCCATCTCCGGGCAGTGGGCAGGGGACACCCTGAACTGGTTGCCAGCCAATCGCAGGGCACACAGGGACAGACAACTCATTCGCTCATTCACACCTAGGGACAATTTGGACCGGCCAATTCACCTGAAATGCATGTTTTTGGAACGTGGGAGGAAACCGGAGTGCCCGGAGGAAACCCACGCAAGCACGGGGAGAACATACAAACTCCGCACAGGAAGTCTGGAGCTGGATTTGAACCCACAACAGGTTCCCATGACATGAACTGTGCCGCACAAGCGCTAACCACTGCTGCCCTCACTGGAGGCTGTGCCTCCTTATTTCTTTCTCTAATTGCATCCAATTTAGGACCTGGGATTAGAGGTTGACCGATTTTTGGGCGGGCTGATTTTAGGCACCGATATATGGGAATTAAATGTTTATCATAATGGAATTTTCATTTATTTGACGGGCTGATTATTTAGGCCTCAGATGCAGCCGCTCTCCCTCCTTCTCTTCCCTTCCTCTGTCTCGAACGCCCATGCCTTGTGATTGGATAAGTGAGCCACTTAAGCAGGAATAAGAACGTTGGGGAGTAAACAGCGGCAGCTCTGCTAACTCCTTAGTCCCGACCTACTCCTGAATCAAGATCACTGACAATATTGAGATTTTACAAAGTCCATGGTAGAAAAGCGTGTGTGTGATTAAAAGGTAGCATACAAAGTATAGTTAACTTGTTTTCTCAACGCACGGCCAGGTGAAGATTGATATATTAGCTCTTATCATAACCGTAGTTCTTAAATCAAGCGTGTGTATCTGTGATTGAAAGGGAGCATAAAAAGCACACCAAAGTGGAAGGCTGAGTGATTAGCTGCTACCATAACATTAGTTTGTCAATCTGCCTCTAAACAAGAGTGACCACACTTTAAAATTTGTGATCTCCCTTTAAATGTTGATGCACTTTTTGTTTTAGGGTAATGGAAGTCCTATTGGTTGTATTGATTTTTTTTTAAATTTAGGCTAAAATGTTCCTGAAAGCTATTAAAATGTATCTGAATTTATAAAAAATCTTTATTTTTCTGCATTATTTAAATGTTCTTGCGCCATATTTTAAGCTTTTCAGCAAATGAATAATTTCTCGGATCTTGGCCTCTTCTTAATGCTCATCATCCTTATCGGCCCTAAAAAAACGATTTTGGTCGATCCTTACATGAAAAGGTAGATTAAGTGGAATATGCCCTGTTAAACAAGTTTAAAAATCAGACCCAGAGATAGCTGAGCCTTAGCGGTCATTTCTGTCCGTCTCTCATCTCTGCTGTCTCCCCTTCACAGGGTAGAACAGGATGGGAGAGTTTCGATTAAACATGCTCACACATCAGAATGCGCTCAAGCCTTGTTTAACAAAACGGTGAGCTTGATCACCACTGCTTTCATTTCACTAGACAATTTTTATCCCATGTGTCAGGATGGACCATCACTTTATTAGGCATTAACGGTAAAACACATTTGTGCATAATTAAACACGTCATCCTGTGGTAATAAAATCCGCACGGACAACAGTGCTACTGAAAAAGAACCCCTTTATCACCCACATTCGTAATCAATAAGTCTTGGTACTGTCCATGATTGATTTACCTGAATTAGCATTTTTGTTGCTTTGTATCATCCTTCAATGCTGCTCTTCTTTTTAATACTGTGTCCTCATTTTGTAGTCTTGACATTACTTTTGCATCCTTTCGCACCCATTGAGTATAAAAAACAAAGCAAAAAATCTGTTAATCAGCATTAGTGGGAAAAAGTAAGTGGGTGGATCGATCCTTCGAGTTATATTACTGCTAATAAATCGGATACTGATATTGATTCATGTAAAATTCTATGCGTTGTTGTTTTATTTTTTCCACTGTGTGTACTGCACTGGTTATGTTAAAAATTCTGAATGAGGATGCCTTGAGGATGTCTTTATTGATTTACACTTCTACCCAGCAGAAGTAAATTCAATGCATGTGTTTTGTTTTGGATTTTTAAAAATTCTGTATATGTAGTATTGGAGGTTCAAGTAGGCTGAAGCACAAGGGAAAGCATCAATATTCTCAAGTCCTAATATGATGAATTAGAATTTGCCTAGTCAACATCTATCAGATTGAAATCCAATATTACTATCCTTGGTTAATGTGTTTGTAGCGCAATTGAAATGACACATAGTTAAACACCAAAGGACGACCGGGGACGCTTTTGAGGCTTTATTTTACGTCTTCAGATTCAAATGATGCCACACATTTAACAAGAGGTTCTTCAAGTGACTATCACAAAATTGCCCTATTCGGCCCCTTCTAGACAAACACTCACCGTTTTTTTCAAAAGAGTCATTATACAAATCACATTGTTTTAATATATTTTGATGCCTGGTTAGATCATGTGTTACAGTGGGTTTCTTAAATTTTCTCTGATTCATAAAAGGTAGTCAGCATATACAGCTACAGTGAAAGCTTTGCAAGTGGTGTCAGGCTCTGGCTACATTCAGTGGACATAGTTAATACTGCAAGTTATCTTTTTCTTGTGCATCGCTCAGCATTTTTTTGCGGGCCAAATGAAATTATATGGCAGGCCACATTTGGTCTGTAGACCATGAGTTGGACACCTTTGACATAGTCCCTTTAAGAAAGAGTTGGAGTTCAAGCATCTTCTCTAGAATTGGTACTGATTACACTCGTCAGGGCCTTCAAGACGTTCTTTACTGGACTGAAAATACCAGAATCGTGTGATGTTAATCATATTTTGTCCATGATTACTTATTAAATAGCTCCAAAATGTTTGTCAGCTCCCTTTAATTGCTTTCCCCCTGTTTGCACTGCTTCATGCATGTTGTGTGCTTTACAATTTCAACGCTTAACCAAACACATTACTGCTATTACTTGTTGTAAGTGTTTTTGGTAAGTGAAATGTGGCTATTTTTCTAAATAATTGTATGCAGTTTATGAGGTTATTATTCATCTGTATTATTGATTCATATCTCTGCAGACTTATGCTGGGCAACACAACAGCCTTGGTCAAGAAGGCCCAGCTGCCCCTATACTTCCTGAGAAGGCTCAAAAAACAAGAACTGAGCACAAGCCTGCTGGTGACCTTCTACCGGTCCACCATAGAAAGCCTTCTGACCTACACTGCGTCAGTGTGGCACTCGAACCACACAGTAGCCGACAGGAAGAGGCTGCAGAGGGGGACTAACACTGCACAAAATATCATTGGTAACCCACTGAATTCCTTGACTGACATTTACAATTCCAGATGTCTGAACAAAACAAACAGCATCATAAAGGACATTACGCACCCGACTTCCATCGGTTAAACCTGCTACCACTATCTTGTAGGCAATGCAGATCCATTTGAACCAGAACAATTACACTCAGCGACAGCGTCTTCCCTAAAGCTGTCGCAACACTTAACTCCTATTTGCCCTGAAATTATATTCTTTGCACTGGGTGTCATCTGCACCTCTTTGTCATATCAAGTAATAATGTTTGCACTATAAATAACCAGTTATCTATAAATAAACAATATTTATCATTGATCACTGCTATCTCAGTTGTTGCATACCAGGTTTTTATATTGTGTTCTGTCTTGTGTCGAATAAATTGAGATATATTTTTTAGCATATTGGTTTTTGCACTACTTTGAAATTCTATGTTACTTCAAATGTCATGTTACTTTAAATTATATGTGTATATGTGCACTATATGGGGCAACTTTGAATTTCATGACACATTGAGTAATGACCATTCATTCATTCATTCATTATCTGCACCGCTTATCCTCAGTTGGGTCACGGGGATGTTGGAGCCCATCCCAGCTATCTTCGGGCAGTGGGCAGGGGACACCCTGAACTGGTTGCCAGGCAGTCGCAGGGCACACAGAGACACACAAATCGCTCATTAACACCTAGGGACAATTTGGACAGGCCAATTAACCTGACATCCATGTGTTTGGGAAAGTGGGAGAAAACCGGCGTGCCCAGAGGAAACCCACGCAAGCATGGGGAAAACATGCAAACTTCACACATGAAAATTCAATCTCATGACCTGAGACCTGTGCCGTACACGCACTAACCACTGCGCCGCCATGCTGCCTGTCTAATGACTAAATGTGTTCTGTTCTATTCTATTCTATGCATTTTTATATGTGTTCATTTGTGCATTTTTATAGCCATACAAAAGTATTTAAGTGGTTGGATTGATTCAGACGTTGCACTACTGAAGGCTTAGGTGTGAATTGCACATCCCCACCACTGCTCATTACTCTATCTTTTTGAATATTTTTTTTTTTCTTTTAGTGTATTTCCTGTAAACACCATTGAGGAATCACATGTATATTGCGCAATCAATAAATATGTTTTTGCTGGTTAGTTACTTGAGATAACAACAGTGAGAGTTGTGCGTTTGTATGTGTGTAAGCAGTGGTGACAAGGCGATCTCCTCCTGCAGTGCAATCGCAGTGACCACTGTGTTATTGCTCTTTAATTATCAATTACGACAGCCCCCCATCATCCTGAAAGGGGGTGTGGAGGCGTATGCCGGGGTGATAATGAATACAGAGCAGCCATTAGGATTGTAACTGGCCTCTGCGTCTCGGCTTCAGTGTGGAGGAGGAGGAAAGCTGGCGGCTGCCGTAATGAAACCGGCTGCAGCTCAGACAAAAGAAAAAAGCCCCCCTGCCCTTTCTTTTACATCTCAATCCCAATTTGATCATCTCTCTTTTCATAAAAGAAAAAAAAAATAATAAATATGTATATATATATATATATATATATATATATATATATATATATATATATAATTATTTTTTTTTTGTTCTTTTTCTTTTTCTCACTTGCATCTTACGCCTGACATAAACAGCCCCCCTTGTCCAAATTCTAGCTATAATGTTCACATTCAAGCAAATTAAAAAGCATCCCTCCAGTGTGAAGCGAATTCCCTGTATTTAATTCACTGTAGTGACATATCTGTAGCTATTTACCCATTTATTTGAAAGTGTCAGTGGTTTTGTCGTTTTTTTGTTTGTTTTGTTAGGGCATCATTTGAAAAGTTACTTGAATGAAGATGTTTTGATGTGGGATGGAATATTACTTTTGAAATAAATAAATTTGTTCCTGATCCACCAGCTCAGCCTATCGAAATTATATATACATTTTCCAGAATGCGGAGTTGATAAGGATGGAGTCGGGGATCGCACTGCTATATCTACTGTTCACCTCTGCGGATTTCCTGACTGCTTGAGTCAGCCAGGAGGACAATACACGGGAATGACCAATGTCAAATGAAGACACACGCTTAAGCACATGTACACAAATACTTCAAAAATGAATTAATGATAATAATACAACAGAATGTGGTCGGGGTCCAAAAACGGGTCGTGAGCCGGGACAGGAGATCAAAACGTGGTCGGGGTCAAAAAACGAGTCGTAGCAGGAGACAAACGGGGATATCAGGAACGACGAGTAAAAAACGCTTGACAAAACGGGACCGACAGGAGTCAGAGTCAAAAATGCTTGCACTGTGAATACAGAGGTTCGCTGACGGACTGACAACAGGCAAGTGAAAGGACTGAACTTGAATAGGATGGGGAACCAACCAGGTAACGTTGCCAATAATTGTATGTAATTTCAAAGGGACATTATATAAATAATGTTCAAATGCAAGCACATAAAAAAACTCCAGTGGGAAGCAAACTTTCTGTTTATTTGTGGCGAATTATTCGATATATAAAAATAATAATAATGATAATAAAATTGGGGTTTTAAGAAAATAACACACAGGTCCATCTTGATTTAAAACAGTGAAAAAAAATGAATTCTTGGGATATTTTCTTCGAATGACAGCGACACATACGGTGATATTTTGTGCTTTAATAATTCAATTTTAACGTATTGGTAATATGAATAATACAGTTAAACAATACCACCTGGGCAGCACGGCGTGTGCGGCACAGTTCTGAGGTCATGAGATCGAACCTCCTGTGTGGAGTTTGCATGTTCTCCCATTGCTTACTTGGGTTTCCTCCGGGCACTCCGGTTTTCTCCCACATTCCAGAAACATGCATGTCAGGTTAATTGGCTGGTGCAAATTGTCCCTAGGTGTGACTGATTGAGTCGTATGCCTCTGTGCGCCCCGCAACTGGCTGGCAACCAGTTCAGGGTGTCCCCTGCCCACTGCCCGGAGATAGCTGGGACAGGCTCCTGCACCCCCACGACCCTACTGATAATAATCGGTGCGTATAGTGGAATGGAATGCCCTAACCTGTTCCAAGCCCCGCAAAAGTACAGAATAGTATATTTCTAATAAATGATAAAGAATATATGTTAAAAAAAAACAAAGAATAACAGATATAATAAAAATAGTTGTTTACCTTTTTGCCCGTGTTTCTTGAAAAACTGATCGAATGAAACACTGAAAAACACAGGAAAAAAGATTAAAACATTTATAAATCTCCCAACAACTTAAAATACAAGACAACTTAAATCCTTTTCATGCTCCAACAATTTAATGTCAACAGCTTTAAAAAAAAAATGCATTTTGAACATTTAAAAGAGAACCGGCCCTTGAATGGTGGGTAAGCGTTTCCCGTGATCTACTTCCAAGAGCCTGCTCTTAGAGCCGTTTGGTTCGCAATCGACATGAGTTGCACCAATGACAACAGGACTGTCAAATATTTAAGGATCCCATTTTTTGCAACTCACTCAGCCCTCTTTCACCTTTTCTTTCGGCACATTGTACTCTATTCGTAATCGCTATCTAACTATATACTGGATAGTGGGTGCAGCCCTTCCTCTCTCTTTCAATAAAACTTGTGGTAAACGTCACACAAGTGGGTCCTGTTTCCGTTCTGGTCCTGACACAATCAGAACACCACTTAATTCGAAGTAACACACTGCTTTTGACCGTCAGTAACAGTAACGTCATTGTAACGGTGGAAAAAATAAAGAGTTAGATTACCCCATTACTGAACGGCTCTATTTACCACAGTGTTATTCCCAAAACTATACATAATACATTAACATGTTATTACTAGCACATAAAATAAATCACAAATATAATGAGAGGACAAAAAAAGTCCCTAGATTTTTTGGCTGTGGCACATTCAGCATATAAAAGCACTCACGTGTAGAGTGATATGTCATGGGACACCTTATAAACACAGTAGGAGTCACTGCCTGCCTAATTCAGTGCTTACAACTCCTGCAGAGAAATGTGTTAAACAGTGCTTTTGGAAAGAGATGATCCAGACATTGAAATGACGTGGCTTTTGGATAGTAAAAAGTACAGTTTACACTAACCATAAGGCGTAGGTCTGTTCTTGGCATTGGTGGGGACATAGCACACTTTTCTTCTCTTTATTTTTGCCCAGCCTCTCACAGATTTTTGGGGTACACTGTAAGATGTCAGATAATCATGTTCGGGAGTGGGCAGGAGACACCCTGAACCAGGTGCAGGGCACACTGAGACAGACACCTCACTCGCTCATTCACAACTCGGGACAATTTGGACTGACCAAGTAACCTGACATACATGTTTTTAGAATGTGGGAGGAAACCAGAGTGCCCGGAGGAAACCCACGCAAGCACGGTGAGAACATGCATTAAGGCTGGTAGCTGGATTCGAACCCATATGAAATGAAATGAAATTATCTGCATTTATATAGCGCTTTTCAAGTCAATGACTTCCCGAAGCGCTTTACATTGTGCTTCACATTTCCCAATAGCGGCCGTGATCTGCGCAGCCATGTAAGGCGCTAACCTGCTTATTGGGGGTTCAGTGTCTTACCCAAGGACACTTCGGTATGTAACACGGACAAGCCGGGATTCGAACTGGGATCCCTTAATCCTAAAACGATCGCTCTACCTCCTGAGCTACTGCCGCCCCGAACTCATGACCTCAGAACTAAGCCGCAGATGCGCAAACTACTCACCTACCGTCCCGCCCCGGACTAGCACATCTACATTCAAAATGCATCTCTACTGTTCTCAAGTTACTCTCAGAACAAATTCGTATGTAAAGTTAACAACATACAAGGTTCTATAGCACACCCACCCACCTTTCTGTTCTTCTCTATTCAGCTGACTTAAATCCTAAATAGGAAATTTCACTCTTTGACCTACAAAAACATACTTTTAAAGAAACGGTAATAGTTATTTCCCAGGTAACTAGTAAGTTTTATTAGAGAGTAACTTACTAATTCAAATATGTGTTGTGACAAGTAGTGAGTAACTATAACTCATCACTTTTTTAAAGTAGCACTGATAATGTACAATGATTAACAGTACAACAGATAGGTGAGTAGGGAAAAAAACAGACCGGAGGCGGTAAAAGACTTCCTTTTTATATGGCAAAGAAAAGAGGAAGCTTGACAGAACTGTTTACCACTATTGTGCGGAATGGTGTCTACTGTATTTAGAGCGTGACCGAGAGTCAGCTGCTCGCTCTCTTGCGCTTTCAACCTGACAAGCCGCATTGCTGCACAAAAAACATGCCACACCTGCCGTAAATCTGCTCCCGTCATGCAGCACAAAAAGCAGATGGAAAGACTGCAAAGACCAGCAGAAGACCAGATTTAGTGGGAGATGGTTTCACGGTTTAAAACAGGAAAGTTATAAAAACTGTTTAAATAGCTCAGAAGTCAGGACAAACCTAAACCAGCTTTTGTGTAAATCTGTATCTGTTTGACAGTTGGAATGATCATTTTTCAGGTCAGCTATTTAAAGATTTTAGCCATGCATTTCTACAATTCAAGTGACATTGTATTATTTAACATCTTTAAGTGGTTGAAAAAAACTTCAGTACAAATAGTTTCCTCCTACTTTAGGTTCCGGTTTATTGACTGTATGTTAGCTTTCAAGCCGACTCTGCTCTGGGTTGCAAATAAGATAATAAATCCAAACCAAACTGAAATCAAAATGCAAGATATTGATACTATTACAAGATATTGTTTTTTAATAGGTTATTTGTATTTTGCAATTCCATGATGAGTCTTGTGTCGATAAAAGAAGGGTTGGGCCCCTAAATAAAATTCTCATTATGAAACCAGCCCAGTTTTCATCCTGTAAGTCAGTGTTTTTCAACCAGTGTGCCGGGGCACACTAGTGTGCCGTAAGACCTTTTCTAGTGTGCCGCTGGAATTTGCCCAATTTTATCTTTCCAAAAAATCAGGCCATTATTCAGTACTTTTGGTATCTTCAGACGAGGAACTGTAATAATCATCCATATCTGTAGGTGGCAGTAGATTTTTATATACTTTTTTAATACTGATTTGCTAATGGGGTAATAACTTAATTTGTTCAACAAAGCGGTTTAATATTGCACCGTATAAAATAAAAACATAAATAAAGCACATCATCCTTTTTTATTTTAAGTATTATTTTCTTCTTTTTATATACTAATTATCTGGTTATGAGGTAGTACAGTGAAATATGTGACATAGCTTCATTTTCAAACATATTCGACAGACGGTGTGCATCGGAACTTTTTTTATAAATAAAAGTGTAACTTGGTTCAAAAAGGCTTGAAAAACACTGCTGTAGGTTATTAATTCCTTGAAGGAATATTGTGTAGTAATTAGCGCCTCCTACTGTTGAAAATGTTTAAAGAAAATAACAATACTGATTTGAATAGTAAGCAAAAATACATGGAGTATCATTTAAATGTGCATTTTATTTAAATACTTACAGCTCAACAAATTTGTATTTTTTTTTTACATGACATGAGGCTCACCTATAGGAAACTGACAAGATTGACTGCCATCTTGCTGCTCAGGGTGCCGCCAAAACCTTGTCCAAAACCTCGTAAAAGGCTGGGGGTAAAAAACAGGAGAAAAATTATGTGTTTTGGTCACTATCTGTTTTTATAATTTGTATTCTTCATTGTACATGAAGCACTCATTTTCGATTGCACTAAACGTCTGAAACGGAGTTGGAAAAAAATTAGCTATAAATAAAATATGATACTAAAATATAGTTTACCACACAAATGTGATACGCATGTTTTTTTCCGATGTTTTACACCCCGTGTGAGTCTCAAAAAATCAAATCCTCTTCAACGTATAGCTTGCTCATATTACCAGGCTAAATTGGCCTTGGGACACTTCCCAAATATGTCTGATCCATCTGAAACTTCCCAAGATGTGTTTCCTTATTGTTTCACACCATACTCAGGCCTGATGATTTTGTAAATTGTCCCTTTATATGAGGACCTCCCTATTGAACATTTTACAATATTACAAAAAAATGAGACAACACAGTAACCCATTGCGCAGGAGTTCAACTAGCAAAATATTAGCAACTACTGTACATGCAAACAAATGGATATGTAGCAATTAAGTCAAGTCAAGTCATGTTTATTTGTATAGCCCTTAATCACAAAGAGCCTCAAAGGGCTGCACAGACCACAGATGATTGCAAACCACACTATTATTACACCATCCCATAAGGTAAAGAGAAAGAGAAGGAGAGAAAGGGAAAAAGTGAAAGAGAGAGAGAGAGAGGGAAGGAGAGAGGGAAGCAGACTGGGAGAGAAATAGAGAGAAAGATTATAAGAGATAGAGAGAATAAGATAGAACAATAGCAAGAGAGAGAGAGAGAGAAAGTTAGAGAAGGAGTGTGAGAGAGGGAAAGAGATAATTTAGAGTGTAATAAAGTGAAGAATTTAGAGTAAGAAATTTGAGAAAGAGGAGAGAAATAAGGATTCCTCCGGGCACTCCGGTTTCCTCCCACATTCTAAAAACATGCATATCAGGTTAATTGGCCGGTCCAAATTGTCCCCAGGTGTGAATGAGCAAGCGAATTGTCTGTCCCTGTGTGCCCTGCGACTGGCTGGCAACCAGGACCCCCGCGACCCTACTGAGGATAAGTGGTGCAGATAATGGATGGATGGATGGATGGATGGATGGATGGATGATGGATGGATGGATGGAGGGAGAGAGAGAATCAGTGAATGGGAAAAAGTAAGAGAGAGCGAGAGAGGCATTGATTAGAGACAGATGAGAGGTAAATACAAAGAAATAGAGAGATAGAGAAAGAGAGAAAGCAAGAGAAAGAAATTAGTACATGTATATGGTGCATCACTAAATTTGGGCTCATTAATTTAAAGATTGACTGAAAATATGAGCTTGACTTGTTAGTTAATCATTAAAATGGGATTTTCAATGGGTTATTTTTGTCTTTTGATCACCTGAATTTAAGTTTAAAAGAGAAATATTTTCCAAGAACAAGTGGCCAAGAATCCAAATTTGCAGGTTTGTCAACACTGTGGGGGGGGGGGGGGTGTATTTGTGGGGAGGGGCAGCAGGAGGAATTCACATTCACAGACCACACAGAAGATGCTGGTTGCCACTCGTGCCACGGCAGACGCCACCTACGTCCCCTGCCAAGGCCGACAGGCGGACAGATTGGCCAGCCAGGGCCAGAGGATGAAAAAGGGGAGGGGGCAGCAGCGGTGTGTTGAAAGCTGGTCGCGATGTCATTTTGCCAGCCTCCGGCAGATGTGCAGCGGGAGGAGGAGGGAAAGTCCTCATTCCCTTTCCTCATCTTTCTGCACCTCTACAGTATTTAACTCCCCCACCCCTTGCTCCCCTTTTACGGATTGATTAGCTCTGCCAATCACCTACTTGTGCATCATGGCATCAATTCCCTTTTCCTCCACGCCTCCTCTGGCTCCCCTCCCCCACTCTTCTCACATGGGCAGACAAAAATACCCGCCCCCCTCCCTTGCTCTATCCTCTTTATCTGAGAAAATAGATGCTCATGCTTGCCAAAGTGCCTGCGGAAAGCCTGGACTGGGCTTTCACTAAGCCACAGCACAGTAATAAGCAGACAGGGTGGGGGGGTGAATACAGTCCAATTTGGTCCATGTGCCTTGTTTCAGGAAATTGCTTTTTAAAGGGCAGCAGGTCTTTTTTTCTGTCAAGGTGAAAGGGTGAGAACCCTTCACTTACACACTTGGTTACAGTACTAGGGAATATCCAACAGTTTTGTGTACGACTGGTTTTGGTCGCTTTTGTCAATCTTATAAGGGTTAGACTTAAAATATTTGAAGACAATATCCAGACCTTCCTCACCAGTGTTGGGACTAACACATTTTTTCCTGGAACACAATTACATTTTTGGTAGTAAGTACTCTAACGCGTTAATAATAAAATGTTGTAACTCTACTGTCGTTACCAGTTTAAAAGCGCATATTTGGTTGTGTGTCCCCAGTAGCCAATGGTAGCCAGCACAGTGGGCTGGGAGCATGGCTAACAAACAACGGGAAAATTAATTGGCGAATTTTAGCACAGAGTTGTTGGTCCTTTTATCTGTAAAATTATTTTTTTGCGATACACCAGGCATGGATAAGAATAAAAAAATAAAACGTCTTGGACAGCATCCAGACATGGAGTGGGAGATCGTCGAGTGGTTTGAAGCACAGGGACAAAATGGATATGGAGGGTCACGGCTAAATGTTTCTTTGCAAGCTCTCAAGATTGTACAAGCCAATAAATATGAATAGGGTTTACTGCTTCTACAGGGTGTTGTACACATTTTCTTCTATTTTTTTATTATGTGGCTCTTTTAAAGCAATTTTAGGGGGTTGTTTTCTATGACAGTATTTAGGGTAATTTCTACGTCCAGAGTAACGTGCTGTTTTTAAGTATTGGTAATCTGAGGGTTACTGAATTACATATTAAATGCAGTAATTAGTAACAGTGACGAATTACTTGTTTTCAGAAAAGCGGCCAACACTGTTCCACACACACCACATACACATTGTTGAGTATCTATTCATCTTTAGGCCGGAACACAAATGAGTGTCACATCACAGAGCTTATTTGCTTGTGCGATAATTAACTGTTTTAGTATTTGTGACTCCATGCCTACAAGGCAACCAGGCAGAGAACACAAAAAGAGAACAAAATTAAAAACAAATTAGCGCTAAGCTGTTTGCTAGGGAAAAGCAAATTTTGCTCGACTATTTGTTTTCCTATATGGATGGGAAAAAACACCATAATACCCTTAATTTCAGTTATTGGCAAAAGACATTTAGGGAAGGTTGCCAGCCCCGCCATCGTCACGCTAGCAATGTTGGGCGCGCGTGCCAGGAAGCATGCGTGATTTGCCACCCTGGCACAGGCATGGGTGCCCAAAATCACACTGGGACTGGAGATTGTGAGAATGTGAGTGTTTTTTTTTAAATCTCGGGTTGACTACATTTTGTGTTCTATCTATCTATTGCAACCTGGACATGCTGGAAGGGGGACTACCTCTTGTGTGGCCCCTTCTCAAAGTTTCAAATTCACCTCATGCTAAGGTCTTTGAGTTTTTCCTTGCCCGCACTGGTTTCAGATCAGGGAATGTTGTGATTGTGGCCTGTGCAGTCCTTTGAGACATTTTTGGTAATATATACACACTCAGAGAGTTTGACCCGCCCTCTCATTTGAATAGCATTTCCTTGTGACAAAATACAAGAAAGAATAAATGATAAAAATAAATACATAAAAAAATTAATCAACCTTTGAGACCCTCTATGTTTAAAGGCTATACCAGCGTTTTTGCATCTCTTTAGCGCACCCTGGCCGTTTTAAAAAAAATTGATAATGGATAATTAAATGCTTTCTGGAGAATGACAAACATGACAAACATTATATATATACCGTATTTTCCGCACTATAAGGCGCACCGGGTTATAGGGCGCACTCCGAGAAAATAGTTTTTGGTCCTATTTTTGACATACATAAGACGCACCGGATTATAAGGCGCTACAATAGGAACGTCGACAAAACAGACAGATAGTTCAGTCCAACTTCTTACCCCCTTAACATTCCCAAAGCTTGCAAAGACGCAAATATGTGTCGAGAACACGTGCGGATGCGGTGTCCGTACGATGTCACTCAAATGCATCGTTCCATCATTCGGAAGGTTAAAGTCTTGGGATTCAAGAAATTCCAACCATTCCTTAGTTTCTATTTTCTTTTTCGCTCGCAACTTTACCGTGCATATGACAATAAACACTTGGAATTGAGTTTAATTTAAAAATAGACACTCCATTCCATCCATTATCTGCACCGCTTATCACAGAAACATCGAGTTCAGTCTGAAACAAGATACGGGGACAATATAAAACCCGGAGTAGCTCACCGAAGTCGTTGTGTTCATAATAATGTGCAGCCAATGTCCTCTTATATACGCGAGGGTAGTAAATCCAGGAGAATAAAATATTTACAAATACAGAATAGAAAAAAATGCTTTCTCTATGCCGTCAGCCACGTGCTATACACATTCATCTTTTTCGGCCAATTGCAGGCTTTGTTTTGCCGTTTAAGCCAATGCCAGCCTGTAAATGATAAAAAGGATCTGCCCCTTGACCTCCGAATAACTTTAGCCAATAGTGATTGATTCAACTGATGATTGACACATCTTTTTCGGCCAATTGCAGGCTTTGTTTTGCCGTTCAGACCAATGCCAGCCTGTAAATGATAAAAAGGATCCGCCCCTTGACCTCCGAATAACTTAAGCCAATAGTGATCGATTCAAATGATGATTGACACATTGGTTAGCCAATGAAACGCCGGTAAATAAATCCCAGCATACACCACGTACTACTTGGCGTTCGGGGGAAAATCTAGTCGGCGGCTGCAAGTTAGTTGGAAAACTTTGCGATTTAATTTTGATCCATAAATAAGGTGCACTGTATTATAAGGCGCATGGTCAGCTTTTGAAAAAAATAAAGGCTTTTAGGTGCGCCTTGTAGTGCGGAAAATACGGTATATATATATATATATATATATATATATATATATATATATATATATATATATATATATATATATATATATATATATATATATATATATATATATATATATATATATATGTATATATATATATATATATATATGTAACCGCGGTGTACGTGTCCCACCAAAGATCCACATTCACGCTGGACTGGATGATGAGGTTTTTATTATTACAGTTTCTGCAAATGGATGAGTCACAACATTAGCTTTTCTGCTGGCTTTGATCTCTTTGATCTCATTGCAGTTCTCTCTGGTAAGACTGCCAACAAAGCATATCAAAGAGTTTTCTTTTCACTTTACATATAATACATTTTAGAATACCACAATACATTTTTACATCTTTACATTTTAACAAGATACTTTTAACAAGAGATCGTATAGTGGATTTTTAACGTTTACAATAAATTCAACATATTTTTCTTTAGTCTGAATTTTAACCATCATCATAATTTTTTAATGTATATGAGAAAATAGAAATAAAAACAATAATGAGTATAAAAACGGGTACAATTTACCTGCAAATGGATGAGTCACAACATTAGCTTTTCTGCTGGCTTTGATCCCTACAAGGGGAATTCATAATTAGTAAAACAGAAACAAAACGAAAATAAACCTAAACAGCTTGACAATATCAATCACATTACTGTGCATGTTGAGAGATTTGTCAGCTGGGGTTATAATGTTTAAAATTAACTTCTTTTGTGGAGCACCAAAAAATGTGTCTTACCATTGCAGTTCTCTCTGGTAAGACTGCCAACAAACCCCGCCTCCCTGTCACATGTCAGAAGCCAAAACCAAACCCCACCCCATACCAGCAGATGGCACTGTTGGACTCATCATTGCAGGACATTTACCAAAAACTATACACATATTTCAGCAGGAATTTCAATAAAATAAAAGTTATTATTACACCCGTTACATATATATATATATATATATATATTTCAATAAAACAAAAGTTATTATTACACCCGTTACATATATATATATATATATATATATATATATATATATATATATATATATATATATATATATATGTAACGGGTGTAATAATAACTTTTATTTTATTGAAATTCCTGCTGAAATATGTGTATAGTTTTTGGTAAATGTCCTGCAATGATGAGTCCAACAGTGCCATCTGCTGGTATGGGGTGGGGTTTGGTTTTGGCTTCTAACATGTGACCAGGAGGCGGGGTTTGTTGTCAGTTTTACCAGAGTACTACAAAGGTAAGACATATCTTTTGGTGCTCCACAAAATAAGTTAATTTTAAACTTTATAACCCCAGCTGACAAATCTCTCACCATGCATAGTAATGTGATTGATATTGTCAAGCTGTTTAGGTTTATTTTCGTTTTGTTTCTGTTTTACTAAATATTAATTCCCCTTGTAGAGATCAAAGAGATCAAACCCAGCAGAAAAAGCTAATGTTGTGACTCATCCATTTGCAGGTAAATTGTACCCATTTTTATACTCACTATTGTTTTTATTCCTATTTTTCATATACATTAAAAAAAGGATGATGTTGGTTAAAATTAAGAGTAAAGAAAAACATGTTGAATTCATTGTAAACGTTAAAAATCCACTATACGATCTCTTGTTAAAAGTATCTTGTTAAAATGCAAAGATTTATAAATGTATTGTGATATTCTAAAATGTATTTTCTGTAAAGTGAAAAGAAAGCTCTTTGATATGCTTTGTTGTCAGAGTTTTACCAGAGTACTACAAAGAGATCAAAGAGATCAAACCCAGCAGAAAAAGCTAATGTTGTGACTCATCCATTTGCAGAAACTGTAATAATAAAAACCTCATCATCCAGTCCAGCGTGAATGTGGATCTTTGGTGGGACACGTACAACGCGGTTACATATATATATATATATATATATATATATATATATATATATATATATATATATATATATATATATATAGGTAGTTACTTTTACAATAGAGTAATTAAGTTTCTAACTCAGTTACTTTTTGGAAGTAGTCATGAGTCACTATAACTAATTACTATTCTAAAGTATTCACAATACTGGTACTATACTAATACTTGTTCTGCTGGTTCGAGAGCGTTCTCCATCCGGGCAATGGAATGCTTTTCCCCCTGAGATCCGATCTGCAACCTCATTGGAAATGTTTAAATCTAAGCTTAAAACTCACTTCTACTCTATAGCATATGAATAACCTACTCTTTTCGTCGGCTCCAGAGCAGGGGAATGGATAATAATATTCTGCAAAATAGTCTGTGTAATATAGTGTAATAATCTGCGAAGCCCTTTGAGGCTCTTCGTGATTTAGGGCTATACAAATAAAAATGACTTGACTTGACTTGACTTGGTAACAATGCAATAAACAAAATATGTGCATTGTAGCAGTAGTGCAATGAAAAAGCAGTGCAGTCACATTTAGCAGGAACAAAAAAGACAGAAAACTGCAAAATACTGTAGATGGTTGCAGGTTTCTTCTCTATAATAAACTTGAAATTAATTTCAAACAGACCATTTAGCAAGAGAAACAGAGGGAGCTGTTGTTTTGAATCAAGCTTTGACCCTAACTTTTAACTGCCCTCCGCCCTCTGAATGGGTCGTTTATGCTAGCACATTGCCTAGAGGCAACATTCACATTTTTGGCACTGCCACTTTGGCCACAATGTTCAAAGCAGTTTTCTAAAATATTTTTATTACCTGACAATTCAGCTTCTTCGTTTTTATGGTTTGGCTTTATGAGCGGAATAAATCGCAAACAGACCTAAAAATGCACGGGGGGTTAAAGGATATGACTATAATACTCTTGTTTAGAAAGCCAGCATGTGCATACGCTGATCAGTGTTTACATAAGTGCTATTTACTATGTCAGCGTCAGCTTTACTTAACCCCGCCCGACTCGCGGGGATGGTCGGAGCTGTAAATGCCAGGAATTTATGTCATTTGCATGACATTCAGCAGTATTTACCATTCCTCTGTTATAACACATCCTGATTGACAAACATACAGATTCATGTTTCTCCTCCTTGCATACAGAAGATTAAAGACATTCCGGAATTCTTAAACATGCGAAATGAGAGTAAGTATTACATGGTTTTTGCATCTTGCTAATCACCTCATTAGATCCTCGGATTAACGAGTTGTGTTACTTAAAGTCTGTCTGAGAAAGGAGGGCAGCTCCTTTTTTATATATTAGTATACAGAGACCCCTCCCTTCTTCCCGCTTCAGTTAATTGCTGGGTCACTCCTTTGCGGATTTTGAATTGAATCTCTCAGTGGCTTGTTACGATGAAAAGGAATTCATCAATTCAAACGGATAAATAGTTAAAGGAGCCCAACAAAATTGTGATCAGCAGCTTGTGCTTTGAGGGAATGTTATCGGGTTCCAGAAGAGACTCGGGTGGCGTCTGGGAGAAAGCAATAACGATGCTCTTGTTCCAGGCTTCTGCTAATGGCTAGGCTAACAACTCTTCGAAGCCACCACTCCAGACCTTATAACTTGGCTACGCAAGGTTCATTATCCAAGAAACAGATGACCTGAAGCTACAATCAGTGGGAAACCGTAACATTCAGGACAGTTTTATTTTTATTATCGCTGAGATATGTCACCCGGTGGACACCCGGTGCTTGCGCACAGCTAGCTGAACGGTCTCTAAATTGCTTTCTTACACTGAAAGGAGAAGCCCTCCAATTTAGTTTGACTTTTCTATAATGACAATAAAAACATTAATTCAACTGCTATTATGTGTTGTGTGTTTTTATTTTTAGATATATACTTGTTATTGTTATAATGGTTGTGACAGTTAGGAACTCTCAGTCGGTATTGACGTAGTCTCGAGGTAAGTTTGACCCTTTCGGGGCTTTTATGAAGATGCAATGCTACTTGGCGGATTTTTACTTTTCGCAGGTGATTCTGCTCCCCATTAACCACAAAAATCGAGGGATCTCTGTCTTACAATTATCTTCCAAGATAATGCATTTTGAAAAGAGCATGTCATGTCTTTGTCATCCATATAAATGAACCCTAAATCTCATTTGTCATCATATACACCAAAGAGTTGTTTTCCGCGTTGTGCTTTTTTGCGTTTATTCATATCTTTCAGGACAACTTTCTATTTTCGTTATTCTCTAACATTTGTTTCTGACACTGTAAAAATATTCTGCTAATGAAATACAAACCAACACCTGCTCATGTGTCATCTGGATCGCTAGTGGTCTATTGGTTAAGTTTCGGTATGCTCACGCCCCAGACTCGGGTTCCTTTTCTGTTGCATACAATCTTTTGTTATTTTGGTCAGCAACATTATTCAACTGCTCATCATTGCACGAATATTTACCAAAAGTAATAAATAGGGTAGCTCCTACTGTAGTTTTTTTATTTTATGCACCTTATACTGGGTTTATATGGGTGCTTGAAATCCTTGAAAATGCTGGAATTTTAATGTTTTGTTTTCAAGGATTGGAAAGTGCTTGAATTTTTGAGGAAGTGTTTGTGAATGCTTGAAATTGTGTCAATGTTTCACAAGTTTGCTTAGAAATGACGCCGACATTTGCTCACTTTGCCATTGCATTTCTTTGTCCCTCATCGATTTACGGCAGTTGGTATTACTTGGTATGGTAGTGTCCTATGACGCATCATTGCCCGCTACAGGTCGCCCCAAGAGGACAGGTGCATGCTAAACCTATACGAGGCACTAAGAAATATGTATTAGTACAAGACAACCGTACAAATTACAGATCTTTATTCTGGGCCATGCGAAAAAAATTAAGGTAACATTTCCCAGTGGCAAATTGTAATGGGAAGAACTTTATGCTACTTAAAATCTAAGCTACATGTTATCGTCATTTCATCCACCACCTATATTGGGCAGCATTCGTTTTAAAGATATTAAAGCACATAGTGAAAAAATGGCTTCAAAAGCTTTTAAAAGTGCTTGAATTGGGCAAGGAAAAGGGTGTACAAACTCTGCTAATAGTCCAGTGTGCCTTATATATGAAGATATATAACGTAAGACTATTTTTTGAGGGTGCGCCTTGTAGTGCGGAAAATACTGTAATTCAAAGATCAAGAAGGGTTCTATACTGTCCCTTTTCTGTGTACATGTGAATTATATGTGTTGTTAATTTTCATTGAAAGCAATATAAAATGTTACTTGAAATGAAATGTTTTTGTCCAGACGCAAACCGCAAACAAAGCAACTCAGCACAAGCAGGACCAAAACAAGACATACCAAAATTGCCTGCCGAGAAGCTTGAATCCTGACAGTTCCCCAAAGGAAATTAACTGGCAGATTCCTCCTGACAGACAGCTGTTCCTCCCGCAGAGGGATTTTTTTTCATAACCTGCTTCTCTCTGAGACACACACACACACTTGCATACACGACTCCCTCCCGAGAGAATAAATCTGCAATCAACTGTGCTTATAAATAGCCATGGTACACTTGACTGCTGCTGAGCCTAAAAAAAATTAAAAACACTGCTATGCTCTCGGATCCCTTATCTAGATGTACGGAAACCTTTTTTTGGGCGCTACCATTTTTTCTACCTATAACATTTCAGTAAACACATTAACATCTGGTAATGAAAGTAATTTGTCCTTCACGTAGCTGTGCATTAGTCCTAATAGCTTCCAGGCAATTAGGCTTCTGGAGCAGCATCCAGATTAGCCCTTGCTTAATTCTGACTTGCGGTGCTCACCACCTCCGAGTGGGTCGTGCAGCTCTCAGCCAGGGCCCTCTAGTTACTTCTTGCTTCTGCTAATCACCTCATTAGACGCTCGGATTAACGAGTTGTGTTATTTAAAGTGTGACTGAGAAAGAAGGGCAGCTCTTTTTGGAGCAAAAATAGCAGGGTCCTAAAATGAGTGGTCACACACATCTGTGCATAATAGTCAAAATAACGAACCGGCATCCTCTGCGATCTCCTTTGTAGATGTTCAATATTAAAAGCAGAAACAAGCAGAATAAAAAATATTAAATAGCATTTATAATATTCCATTCTAATGTTGCAAGAGGTTATTATTGTGAGCCTGAAAAAAAAAGTAGTGTTGAGAAAAAGTATTTGCCTTCCTGATTTCTGCATTTTCTGCATATTTATCACTAACAACGTTTTCAGATCATCAAACCAATTCTAATAAAACACATAGAAAACCCATGTGGATTCCTTTAACTCGGGCACAAAAAAACTTAAAACATATCTTCCCCAATGTAAAAAAAGTAACTGTCCCCTGAACTTGATAGTGAGTTGGGCCACCATTGGCCGGCCGTAGTTTGCCCATCCCTGCGCAAAAGTTAAAAACAATACTTTTGTATAAATTGCCTCTGGTAGACTGACAAAAAACAGGAATCAAAAACAGATAGATATATACAAACCCCCGTAATAACAATGTCTGAAACTCATGACAAAAAGTTACCGGAAACAATGGCAGACAACTCCGAAAAGTTGCCTGCCCCATTTTTCACAACTTGAAACACAATAAGACTAATCGTAAAAAACCCATTGTTGCAAAGTATTAAGGATTGATAATCAGAATATATAACAGCACAACACTTTAAAATGAAGTTTATTTTAAATCTACTTATAACATTCATTGTTTTCCATCTGCCAGCAGTAGGTACCTGTATTTACTCATCCTTATCCATGCAATGTTTGCGTTGCGTCGTCTGCTACAAGCAATGGGAACTCCTCTTTGATGCTTTTTAATGCACGTTTACATTTTGGTAGCTTCTCTTGAATACTTCTTCTGGGGCTGAGGTTTTGGCTTGATTCCTAACCACTTCTCCATTTTTCTTGTGTTCTCTGTGCGTCTACTTTGGAAAATGATATGCAAATGCACGCCCTTATAACACTCGGAAGCACCAAGTCATTCGATGCAGGCTTCTGATTGGCTGCCGAGTATGCAAATTGCAGAAAACAAAAAGAAGTTTCCAAACCGAACTAAGTTTTCGAATAAATAAGGCAAATGTTTGATTTGAAGAAAAAAATATATATATATTTTTTAAAAGTTGTCGGCCACCCACGAGGGAGACCTTTTGTAAGTTGTACGCCCGACGTAAAAGATGCACGCTCCAGGCGTCCGGGCAGAAGTTATTTCAGACACTGGTAATTAGCTTTTGTTGAATGTTTTGTAAAATGAAATGTATTATTAACTTCTTTTTTTTAATTGGTTCTAAAGATATGTTACTCTGGGTTCTTTTGTTAACTTATTTCCTGATCAAACACATTTTGCGCCAATGGAGTAAAAAACAAAAACAAAAAAAACCCTTTAAATTTGACTTCAAATGAAGCTGTCAAACTCTCAGCTTTCAACGAAAATGATTTGTCTGCAGGTGCTTTTTGTTAGCAGGTAGATGTGTGTTAGGTCGTGTGTTACTTTGTGTGTTTCTTGCACGGCGGCACTGGTTCAGTTGCTTTGGTGCTGCCAGACCCCTGACCTTTCCATGTCCTGATAGTGTCTCCAGGGAGAAAAAGGCGGGAGAGATGGGGGAGATGAGAGTTAGAGGGGGAGAGGAGCTTGAGGCCTTTGTCTTTGTGCTGGAGGCCTTCATATGTGTGCCTGCTGCATTCAAGTCCATGAGGCAAACCAGCTGTTTTTATCACCTCTGCATCTCAACTCAAGGTGGCATAGATCCACGTTACGTTGTTTTGCTATATTTACCTTATACAAAATTAAAAATATTGAAATGAATCTCTTCTACGTCCATTTATCATACCGGCCCTTAATTGTTGATAGGCACACCGTGGTACAAGGTGCACCTAAAATAAATCATAATCTGTGATATATTTTTCATACATAAGGCACACTGGACTATAAGGCGCATGAAATTAAAACTACAATAAGACCTGGAAGTTTGCCTAAAAAATAAATATATTTAAATCAGAATAATTTATTTCATGTAACATAAATTAACATTAAGACATCTGGTTTCACCATGAAAATCAATACATTCATTCAAAAATGGTTTCTGTGCCGTCCTTACTCCAAAGTATCCCCTTTTTCACCAGTGAGACAACCGGTGAACGAAAAATGATTTGCAACAAGCATTTAAAAGTTAGCGTATGTACTGTCGTCCAAGTTCTGTGGGGTTTTTTTTCCTATAGCAACAAATAATGAACATAGTAACCAAAAGAGTTGTACTCCAAGACCACTGACACAAATTATGGTAAACTAAATATGTATATCTATTTAATTAAACATACACAATTACAAAAATACAAAATATTAGATGAAAAGCTCTCAAATAATTGACATAGCCCTGAAAATTTGATAAAGTCAAAAAATATTATTGTTGCATTTTGGTCATTTTATAAACCCCTTTCATTATTAGTTGAAATGTAACAAGTATGTTTGTTCAATTAACATGTTAACTGCAAGAGGGCACTGGGAAAATACACTATGTTTCTCAAAGGTAGAACAGTGACCGTATGCAATATCATTTAAACTATGCATTTCCAGTTTTATCCAACTGTATTTTCTGATATTTAAGGTGCACCACGTTATAAGATGCTCTTTCAAATTACTGACCTATTTGGGGTTTTTAGGTGCATCTTATAGTCAGGAAAAATATGGTACTTTTTTCTGTAACAAGTACTGTAACGCATTTTGATGAAATGTGGGAACCCTGTCGTTACTGCTTGGTCCGTTACTACCTTATTCCACCATTCATTCAGGGCAAACAAAATAGCTGAGCAGTTTTGCAAAGCTGATGATGTCAAATACAAGCCTTGATCCGCCAACAACAACTGGCAAAATATGGGCATGTTTATATTTATGAACAAGGTACAATTGAATACAGTTATGGTGGCGTTGCCTCAAGCACAGAGTATGAGAACGCTGAATTTCTCTTCATGGAAATATTCTCCCTACCACATATACTTGCATCTAAGCCGAATTTACATCTGCAAAATAAAGTTGATGTGTAATGTGCACTCATGTACTGTATAATGCGCACTCCCAGTTTTTTTTTTATTAAAAACCATATGAAATTTTGTTTCACTTTTTCTCAGCTCAAACAAATCATTGTAGGTGACACGAATTAAATATGTGCAGCCATTCATTGACAACATAAATTTTGAACACAATACCAACATAAAATTGAATGTATTTATTTAATGTACTTCAAAGTGCAATTCATCATCAGATACACCCAAAAATGGCTCCCCTCATTGTGCATTTTTGCATTTATTTATATCTTTCAAGTTGACTGTCCTTTATCTTCATTCTATAACAATAGTATCTGGTACCGTTACTGAAAACGGTGTGATAATTGATAGAATTGAATACTTTTTTGTATATCATGCACACCAATGGTCTATAGGTTAAGATTTGTTGCTCTTTGTTGCTCTTCCTGCCGTGGCCTAGGCTCTCCTTGTGTTGCATCCAACATTTTGTGATTCTTGACAGCACTTTAATTTTTAGTTTTTGTTAAGGTCAAAAAAGAAAAAGTGCATTACACATGAATAAATATGGTACTCAAATCAGGGGGTCGGTTTATATGCCAGATTTAATTGTGTGTAGCAAATGGAAGACAGCACTAGTGGTGGGAGGGAGTGGTTTATACAGGAACAATTAACCAAGGGGAAATCAAATGGGCAAACCTAATCAGAGAATTTACGGTAATTTGCAATACACTGTCTGGAGAAAAAAAAAGAAACCGTCTTGGACAGTGCCCAGAAATAGAGATGAAGATTTTCAAATGGTTTAAAGCCTAGAGAAAAAAATGGATATGGAGTGTCTCTCAAGACTGCACAAGCCAAGAAATAGCATGGGTTCACTGCTCCCACAGTTTGGTGTACATGTTTTCTTCCATTTCTTTTATATGGCTATTTTAAAGCAGTTTTGGGGGTTTAGCTTCAATGCAAGTACAGTACCGACACATAATTTGTTAGTAGTTACTTTCGGAGTAACACACTACATTTTTGTGTCATGTTCTGGGGGGGAGGAGGTTAATTGGGTTACTTTTTAAAAGAAATAACTATTAACTATAACTAATTCCTTTTTTCAGTAACGCGCCCAACACTGCCGGCCGCCGAGTGGCTTTCCAAGGAGATGGCAAATTCAATTGGCCCAGCCAAAGGTGAGTGTAAACTGCACATCTTGCAGACAATGAGTGTTACCAGCAAGCTGTGAGACGTGTTAATGGAGAAGCAAGCGCATAGTCTTTGCCCGCACTCTCCTCTGATTCCCCCCACCTCACATCAGCCATTTGCTCATCCATCACCATCGCCTCTCGTCTGCTTCTTCCATCACCCCACCCAACCAATTTAGTCCTCCACCATCTTTCTCCTCTCCGAGCTTTTGTCCTCCGTCCTAACCTGTCGTTCACCTCCCCCTTTGCTGTTGAGTGACAGCTGTATTTTTTGTCTTTGTGTACGTGTTTGCATTAAATCTTTCTATATTTTTTTTTATATATTGCACAAAAAGGTAGGTACTTGTGTGTCTGAGTATCATGAGTCTTTGTCATTAAAGTAAATGACAGGAAGAAAAAGCGCAAACTGCACCCAGGCTTTGCCATCTGTCTCACACTAAACCCGATACTCCTGAACTGAATCGTTTCCCAGGCGTACCGAAGGCATATCTGCCTTTCACCCGAGCAGCTATTTTCAAAAGGTAGTGTATAGGGATGGGCGATCAAGAGAATTTTGGTAATGATTCAATCCAAGTGATTCGAGAGTATTATCAATTGATACAGATCCAATGCCGATACTTTTTTGTAGGAAATGTCATGATCATTGAATAATTTAACCTCCTTGTATCAGTGTATAGTTACGATTAACAAAGCATAAACATTTTAGGCACTGAGATGTTTTGACTTTTATTAAAGGGACAGTGTGTAATACTCAGAGCCTCGTTGCTTAGGGAGCCCATTCGGGGTGGTGCAGAATCAAGTCAAGTAAAGTTTATTTGTATAGCCCGAAATCACAGGGAGTCTCAAAGGGCTGCACAGACCACAGATTATTGCAAACCACAGACTATTATTACATCATCCCTTGATCTAAAACCTACATGAGGGCAAAGAAAAACTAAAAAAAAAACTCAAAATGAGGAAAATGAAGAAACATTGAGAAGGGACTGCACATGAGGTAATCCCCCTTCCAGGATGACCAGGCTGCAATGGGTGTTGTAATAACAAATACAGTATCTTACTTTTTTTTAAATCCTTTTTATTGAACATTGCAGCATTACAAACAAAATTGGCACAAAACAGGCAAACCCTACAACGATAACAATTTTCAATGGGAAATAAAGCTCTTCAGAAATACAGAGATAAAAAAATCTGAAAAAAAATATATTCAATAAATAAAGTAAAAAGAGAAATATAATAATAATAATAATGACGACATGATCTTTAAGCTTAGAATACATGATTTGCTCCTTGGGAATGTTTATCATATTCAAATATCTAACAAAAAAGGCACATTCGCAGGCAAAATTTCAAAATTTTTGCTTAACATAAAATAAAATGTATTGCTCTATTTTCGTTTTTGTTTTGTATAAGTTCTAATGTAAAATTATCTTTGTTGGTAAGAAAAGAGTATCTTTGATATTTGCAAGTGTATAGCATATATTTGTATGTATTTTTGTTTATTGTGAAGTTATTTCCTTGGGAAAAGTCGGTGAAAGTCATTTCCCTGAGGCAGGGCCGTCAAATCAGAACCACCAAGAGTTTTGATCTGGCCTGCAAGACAACGCTGCAATAAAGGAGACCCAGACCTGCACACCCCATGAAAAAGACAGCACTAGAAGGTGCAAAACCTTTACCAGGTTTGATGGACCCCCCTCTGTTGCCATGACGACACAACAAACTCTTGCTGTTGGATTATCAAAGTGCAGAAACACTGGTTGGTTCATCAAATAGAGATTGTATATTTGGGCCAGGTTCGGTACACAGGAAGTAGAGTAGCAAGGAAGGAAAAAATCGTGGTCCAGAATGCAGGCAAGGGGTCGGTGTTGCAGTGTGTCCAAATAGCGAGGGCGACAGTCCAAGAATTAGTTAGGCAGGACTCGTGATCCTGACAGGCAAGTAAGGGTTTGGTGCACAGGAATGACAAAACGCTGGGCCAAGAGTGCTTGCAACGTGACATGAAGGCAACCTTGGATTGCTTAGATCAAAAGGGGGCTGCCCTCGTGCTGAAATGCATCTCGCACTGGGAAAGGAATGACAGGACGTTATCAGATGGCCTGGAGAATTGTTCAGGGCGAGAAAGCTGTAGGGATTTGTGACAGTGGACCTGGTTTGAGGTTGACTTACTTTGGATGGTCGAGGTATCTCTGCCAAGACTGCAGTTGAGCTGGATATTCTCGCTAGTTCTTCTTTGATTTAATTGAGTTGGTCTAGCAAATCCAATTAAACTGATCTGGTGTTCCACCCACCTCTTGATATTAGCATTCAGAGAAGAAACCATTTGTTCCTATGCCTATGGTCTCTTCGCCTGGGCCTGGATGGTGCTGCGCATATCGACTGTGTCTGCGGGCTTCCATTTGGCTAGTCCATTCTGTCAGTAACACGCTCCGAGTGGTGCGGAAGCAAAGTTCAGAAACACTGGTTAGTACTGCAAACAGAGGCCTTTTAGCCAGGCAAGGTTCAGTGCACAGAGAGCCGTGTAGCAAGGCGATAATCATGGATGAAGGCGAGGGTTCGGTGTTTTAAGAATTGTAATAAGTGAGTGTGACAGTCCAAGAGTTAGTCAGGCAATACTCGTGATCGGTACACTGGAATGACAAAACGCAAGGACAAAAATGCTTGGAACATGACATGAGGGCGACCTCGGATCGACCCCATGGAAAGGCCAGTACCATCATGCTAAAATTGATTTTGCGTTGGGTAAGGAATGACAGGGCGTTATCAGTTGCCCGGATAATTTGTCAGGGCCAGAAAGCTGCTAGAGATTTCTGACAGTGGACTTTGTTTGAGGTGGACTGACTTTGGGTGGTTGAGGTACCTTTGCCAAGACCACTGTGGAGCTGGAGATTCTGGCTAGTTCTTCTTTGATTTCTTTCAGTTGATTCATCAAACCCAACCAATTGGTGTTCTGGTGTTCCACCCATCTCTTGATATTAGGGATTTGTAACACTGGACATTCAGTCTCCAACCCATTTGGAGAGGTGCCAAAGCAAAGTGCAGAAACTGTTAGTACAGCAAACAGTGGTAGTTTATATGGGCAGGGTTCGGTATACAGGGAAACGAGTACCAATGCAAGAATCATGGTCGCTGATTCCAACAGGTGGCTGGTCATTCTGTCACGTTCGCAGAGGTGGACCCAAACACAGGGAAGCTGGAACGGAGGCAGGTGTGCTCAACAAAGGATGGGATTAGTTAACAAAAGCAAGGTACAACAACAACAACAAAAACAGGTCACAAAACAAACAATAACAATAAACCAAACCTGATATGATAAGAGAAGACAATGTCAACAAGGCAACTAAAATATGTTCTGTTGCAAAAAAGGGATCAGTATAAATGAAGTGTAAACACGATTTGATACAATTCAAAAGTTATAATGTTTGAATAATCTTGCAAATCATAACAAGATTATTATAGTGCTTGTTAAGTGTTTCTGGTCAATCCAAGGATACTTGATACTAGCATGCAGCTAGCCAGCCAATCTGAAAGCAGAAGTCCTCCAATGACAATAAAGAACATGCAATTATGCGTTTTGTGTTTATTTGTAGAGGTAAAGTTGTTATTTGTTACGGTCGTGTACTCTCAGTCAGTAAGGACATCATCTCCAAATAAGTTTGACCCTTGGGGGCTTTTATGAAATTGTGTCGCTACTTTGCGGATTTTCACATTTCTTGGGGTGTTCTGCCTCCATTCACCGTGATAACTGAGGTAATCCTGTATTAGACTAACTTGTCCCTTTAGGCCGGGGGTCAGAACTTTGTCCCTAGCTTATCATGTTTGCACCATTTCAGAGAGATAATCCGTACACATACCCTACCCCGTCTGTCCTGGCGTAGTACCCTGGCCCCACCCCACACCCACACATAGCCCCCACGTGGTCCCCAGGCTCTCTTTGCCTCTCATTAACCTTGTCACGTTTATGCTATGAATTAAATGATACCAGTGATGCATCCCCACGAAGTAGGAGCACACAGTCCTTGCTCCCCCCTCCTCAGTGGCTTTAGGGACTGCCCCAGGCATCCTCATTGTGACAAGCTGGTGGCGGCTTTGTGTGTATCAGGTAGAATCCTTCAATTATCTGGATGGTCTCTTATGAATCTTTTAGAACCTAAACTTGTAAACATGATATTTAACATGATATTCAATGGCGGGGGCGCTTGTCATTTGCTATGCATGTATTTGTCCTATTTTATATGCAGTCTGCATATTTATTCCTGCAAGATTTATTTTGTAATACGCCTTTAGTGTTCATTTATTATGCCATATTTATGCCACTTGGTTCCTTGTTTGAGCTTGGCAATTTATGTAAATTTATGACTTCTGTCTTTCGGTATGCTTATCAGCTACGTAATGTGGTTTTCTGTTAGTTATGCCTCTTCCTTGAGTGATAACCTCGTGGAAGGACAGTTGAGTCCTGGTCAAAGAATGGCCCAGCATTCAATATTTTAGATGCTAAGAGACTGTTTTTTTAGAACAGAGACATTAAAAGTAGTCTAGTCGTGGGCAGATTGTAGGAAGAAACTCTCATTGGGGGAAGACTAGTTAAATAAAGGCATAAAATAAATGACCCTGGCTGGAGGAATCGGGGCTTTTTTGAGCCAAAAAATTAAATGATGATTCAGGGATCTAAGATTCTATTTCCCTGCTATTCTAAAAATACTTATCCCCGATATTTTTGATTTTGTTGATTTTATATTTAAACAAAACCTCTGCCATGATAAAGAAGCAGCTTGACACACCTTCAGGTAATACTAAATATAGACCCATAAACACAGTGAGTACCTGCTTTCTGTAGTGCCGTGGTTAGCACATCTGCCTAGAGCAGGGGTCGGGAACCTTTTTGACTCAAAGAGCCATAAAAGCAAAAAATATTAATTTTATTTTGGGAAAGAGCCACACCATATATTATGAGACAAATTTACTAAATTGCTAAACCCGCGCCCCAGACAAAAGCTTAGTCTTCAGCACATTTATTTTTGATGATTTGATAAAAATTATGAAAAGAGAATAATGCCAGAGCCCCTGTCCCAAATTCAACAAACAGACCACTTTAAACTTGTCTCTTTCTTGCAATGACTCAAGATCGGTTAAACTCCTTTTGACCCTTTTTTTCATACATATTGGTTTCAAAACCAGATGCAAGCATTTATTTTGTAAAAACGTCACAACATTCTGAGAATAGGGAGCCTTATGTGCTTACCTTTGGCGAGAGATGGGAGGGAATGCTTGTACTTTTTGCATAGCTCCACCCATCCCTCCCACTCACCCAATCAAATGACTAAGTTCTCTTCCGGTGTTTTGGCGTATTTACAGTTCTGTGGATTCATCATAAAGTATCTGAACACTGAACACAGATTATATAGTGAACTTTTAAATAAAGGATTCTTTAGCGTTGTACAGCCAAAACGAGTTTTTTTTCCCCCTTTTTTTGTGTGACACCTTGACTGTAAATTGTAGTGAAAAACGTGCCCTATATATACTGCGAAGTGTTTCCTTTGCATAGCTTTGGTTTGGCTTTACGTGTACCTGAATAGCATAGACATTCCCGGTTTTGAACAAGATGGAGAAATTTTGCATGCAATCAAATTGGTCTCTGAGCCATAGGTACTCATAGAAAGAGCCATATATGGCTCGCGAGCCATAGGTTCCCGACCCCTGGCCTAGAGCATATGTTGATCTCGCGTCACCAGGCTGGACTTCCCCAATTCACACCACAGAAAATGGTGCCCCTACGACCTTAGTGGTTAAGGGATCTAAACAAATTTGTGTGCGTGCACGAACATGTGTGTATTTTTATCTGTGTACGCAAAAAGTGCTGTTAACCCGTATTGCCTCCTTGTTATGCTCCCGTATCCATGTTGCTATGGACAATATGTAAGTAGGGAGATAAAGCAATAGAAGAAATTTACATGTTAAAGGATCCTTTCTAGCTCACACTCATGTCGTACGGTGCGCAGTGTCTCACTTTGCTTACATACACAGCCAATATTCCTCTCTTTTTGCACTCATGTAATCTTGCTCTTTTCAAGATGAGCTATCCACATGAAGCACCCATTTGGAAGCAAGCGGCAAGTGGCTTGCAGGGCAAGGTCGGAATAAGAGATTGAAAGCGCAGAAGAGACACTTGAGAGGGGGAATTTCTCAACGTAGATGAAAGAATTGAAACCAGTTCAGGATTTAAAGACATATTCGTTTTCAAATTAGGGCTATGCAGTCTAGAAATTGTATTCATAATTAATTGTGATTCTTTCTTCAGGACAAGTCTTTTTCATTCGCTTTTATTTTCATTGTTCAAGTAATTTTATTTCCTAACTTATATTGAGATCATTAGGAAGTTTTATTTTGGGGATTTACAATAAGATAGTTAAGAGCTGTTTTTCAAAGAGTTTAGCAATTGACAAAGTACATTGGAAATAGTGAATGAGTTAACTATCCATTTAAGGTGTTTTGCCAAGGTGGTCATTTGCAACTGCCACCTCGACCAAAATTTTAACTGCAGCCTCATTGGCAAGCTTGTACATGATTCAGAATAGTATTGGCATTATTTGGAACCACTGCAGCCCCTAAAGAGACCGTGTGTATTATTAAACAACTAGATATCACTGTATGGTTTAGTGCAGCTGTATGGTTTAGTGCATCATTTTACTTCTCTATTTTTGTCCAGCCTTTCTGAGATTTTTGGGTACTCAGAGCAACAACACAATGGACAATTATGTCAGGTTTCTTGAGTGAGGCTCTTGTTATGCAAAATAAATGTAGCTTTTTCAACTTAAAAAATGTTTTTTAAATTATAAAAAAGTATATTTGACGGTTCATGTGTTTTTGTTAATTATTTAAATCAATACTTTTTGTGTGATTTTTTTGTGTGTGATGTTTTAACACCGGCATGCGCTAAATAATACACACTGTCCTCTTAGGTGCACTCTAATTATATTAGGATATACTCTCACTGTAAAAAAGGTCAGCTAATGTCAACATGACCCGCATGTGCACCTGATTTTAAAACAAAAAAAACCTCTTGTTTTCTGATTTTTATCTAACATGAACATCCTAGTCAGCCAGACAGATGTGATCACAACATGAAGTGTGCCACAGTTGAAACCTTCATGATAGCAGAGTGATTAAGACCACCATATGAGATTTAACATAAAGGTCACTGTGGCCTGTAAACAGCTGAGTCTGCTGCAGCTCTGGGAATGATGTGTTGGTCCAGAGAGAAATGGGGGAGGTGAACATACACGCACAGGCGTACACACTGACTTGCGCAATGTTTTTTGCAGCTGTGATTGAAACGTATTACTCCCAAAGTTGCCAACATTAAATACCACTCACGCACCATACCCACTTCAAGTAAGTACATGTGGTTGGTGAGGTGTATATCTAGGCGCAAAGTGTATCAGAGGAGCTACAATATCATTAATTTCTGTATTCACACAATCAACATGTGAAAGTGCTTCACTTTGCAGAATATCAGAGTGACAAAATTTCACCTGACTCTGACATATAAGCATTACACAAATCTAAGTGGTAGCAGTAGTAGTACTGTGGTACCTCTTCTTGTGAGCTTAATTCGTTCCAGGATCATGCCCTACCTTAAAATGCTCGTGTAACAGGAACATTTTCCTGATATAAAATCATTAAAAACTAATTGGTCTGCTCATGTCCTCCCAAAATCTTACGAGTGATCCCTAAATAGCTATAAAACACAACTTCCACATTAAATAGTAGTTAGACATGCAAAATACAGTAACAAGATAACTACAATTATATTGACGAAATAAAATTCATCTTTATTATTTGGTTTCAAAGGGGAGTCACAGTAATCGCATATCTGTCAACCTACAGGTTTTTCCTGTATTTTGAACATTTCTAGAGCATTTCACAGATCATTTTGCTGTTTTTCTATATTATTTTTGTCATTTTGATAAAGTTTGGCCTGGAGAGTGATGGGCGCCACCAGGCTGTACTTGCCCAAGACACACGTCAGGAAATGTTGCCCCTACTACCTTAGTGAACCAACCAACCAAACAACCAACCAACCAACCAACCAACCAATTTACAAAGGAAATCATAAAATTATTCAAAATAATGTCTTCTTTTTCCTCATGGTAATGTTTTTCCTTCCCCCCATGTAGGTTTTAGATCAGGGGATGGTGTTGGAATAGTCTGTAGAGACTTCACATTGCGCATGCTGTATAAAAAAAATGTATACGGGTAAATATTTTTTTCAAAGAACGATCTCGTCTTGCCCATTTCGGCACTAATCTGGATCATCTGTGTCTCTCGTAGCAGACAACAAGGTCATTGTAGATTTCCAATATTGATGCAGTATTCTACATAGTCCGTCTTAATGTTAGTAGGTGCTACATTGTGTTTGTAAGACGCGTTTTCGCCTAAAAAGGAGGATTTGTGTCATTGTCATCTAGCGTGCCATTGTTCGTCAGGGCGCGCTAGAAACAACACACCTGCTGCCCATGATCCACCCTTTCCCTGTTATCAGGGGTTTTGTATAATAGGACTGTGCTGACAATCTTAGTCGTCAAATTGTTGCGCTTCAAATCGTTCCTGCCTACCAATGTGTCTATCTTATTTTTACAACAATAGGGCGCGCCATGTTGAAAGGCGCAGTCTCCGTAGCAGGTTATTTTTCTGTATTGAATACGTCCACTGGTAGCATCCCACGATAGGGCGCGGTTGCCCTCTGCTTGCGGCTGCGTTACAACAACACAGACAATAATACAGCCGAAGCAACACTGAGTTTTGTTGTGGTTTATTTAAGTAATGATTACAAAGTAAAGCACACAGATGAAACACAATTTTCAATAAAGAGCTGGTGCAAAACAGTTTGGCACTCACATGTTTTACCAGTTAACCATACATAGCCGTCAAAATCCTCGTCCTTTGTTTCTGACCAAAACAGCTTTGCTAAATATCCATTAAATGGTTCTCTTTCTTCACTCTCAGAGTCACGTTCAGAGTCACTTTCTGAAAGCTCGAACAACAGTCCCGCTCAAGCGTCGACATTCAATTTTTTTCAACATAATCTGCGGTAACTTTCTGTGCCACCGTAGTCCTGGACCGGGGTGAAAAATGACACCGTTTCATGAGACGAAAGCACTAAGACAATGAAAAAAACTTTAGAATTGCTAAAAACACTACTGCATTATTATTCATGAGCGCTTCCGCAGACAATGCATTGCATGTGACGACATGTGTCTTGTTCTGCTTGTGAAAGAGAAGGCATAAAAGTCACACATACAGTACATGTCGCATTTAGTTGAAAAAACGATCACACAAAAACATTGGATTTCACCCAAAAATGATTCAAGTTTTGACTCGACCAAGGCTCAAACATTTGTCCTACCAGTTTTGGGGGCAGGAGTCTAACTTTAAGACCACCAGGCTGATCCCTGTCTGCCGATTTAATTGGGACACTCCTTGTCGTCTGTTCCTTGCCCCCGAACGACACTTATCATTTCTCCTGCCGTGAGTTAATCGGACTGTGTTTTTTATTCATGTTTTTCCCTTCCTCCCTGTGTGGAGCGCTTTATGTTTTAATCCTCCTTTCTCCCCAAATAAAACTGTCAATGCAGCTCGTCTGTCCATGTTTGGGTTCAAGTGCAGAACACAACAATTAATCATTAATAATTGGCGCAATTGGAGGTTGACAGGTATGAAATAGAGAGACGTTTTCATGATACTTAACCACTTACTGTACACTTTAAATTAAAGTTACCGTAATTTTAAATGAGCGTACACACGAAAAGAATTACAGCACAATTTTTGTTGTTGCTCTGTATTAGTTTCCCACGGAAACTGGACAAGCTGAAGATTGCCGTAAGCGGTCACGAGCGGTTAGCGGTCGCTAGTGGTAGAACCGGATTTTTCGAGCAAGCTTTGTACTGCAAATAAAACTCTTATACAGACATTCTCGTGTTTAGAGGTGCTCCACATTATATTAGCAAATTCACCTTTATATGATAGTTTGTGTATGTTTGCTAATTATTTAAATCAATATTTTTTCTTTGGAATTTATAGTTTCTCTTTACTACTAGGACACACTGATTTAAATTTGCTGTTTCTTTTAAAAGTGCGGAAAATCAAGGAGAGAAAAGCTGCCTGTTTATGTTGATGCTAAATCTTATCTGTAACCGGCCAGACCAGCATGTATGTGTTATCTGCACTGGAATGCTTTACTGCCTGTGCAAACGCACTTCCATCACAAAAATGTTTTGATCCGTTGCCTCACATGCTTAAGCATTCATCACTTTACACCGCGTTCCCTTCGACTGCAACCCAAGGCTGAAAAAACAGACACAGCAGTTACAGGAAGTTCAAGTTCAAGTTGTTGTAATGCCTTTGGGCAAGCGGTTCTTTTCCACTCTTTGATTGAAACATATATTTTTTTCAGATTGACTTCATCTCCAGTCAAAGAATAATTCTTGTTTTTCCGCATAATTCGCCGGCTTCACTGCTCGTTCAGCAAGTGGAAATCCTTCAGAATCCATAATTTACGCTTCACGGCTTCTTTCCCTCCCTTGTCTCACATGATTCCTCCCTCGGTAGGCCTCGTTTTGGATGTGTGTGTGTGCGGAAATAACTGGCTAGAGGACTTGAATACAGATTCCTTGAAGAGAAGTCCAAATGAAACAAACTCGTGCATTTTTCACCTTTGCTCGTACACACATTGTCACTTTCTTGTGTGGGTAGTTACGAATACTGGAGATTTAGTATACAGATGAGTTCAGATTTTAAATGCTGAGAGCGCCGGCGGCCCATCAACAAGAGTTGTGTGGAACGGGATTTAAAAGGCAAGCAAACTAACACACTGTGTAACAAATCAACAGAGTTAAAATTAGAAATATGTTCCCCTAACGCAAATAGGGAACATGCGATAAGATAATTTTATCATTGCGTCATACACAACATTATGTTAGTTCTATTTGAAAAAAGTGGTTTTGGTTGATGTTCAAGCTCTATTTTGATTGTATTTAAATCCAAATATTCTATCAAAATATTTCAGTTGAGTGCATTATGTTGTTATTATTAAGTATGTTTAGCCCACTTTTGCTGATATAGAAACTATAGCCTATGATACTGTCTTTTTTTTTCATTTAATGTTTATGTTTTAAGATTTTTCACTTTAAGAAAATTTGATATCTGAGTGGATTATGGAAAATGTTTCTTTGAAGATGATTTAGCCAATATTTGCCAAAATAGAATCGACTACTGAAGGTGTCTTAATAATAGCGGCTAGCCTAGCAGGCACATCTTTGAGCATCAATATTCTCAAGTAAAAAGAAGGGGAAATTGGAAATCACAAAAATATTCCTTTCTTGGTTCAAGTAGTATTCACATACTTAGCTTCAGAGGTAAGCTGTTAACTTGAGTAGCTGTATAGTCATAGCTTTAGTGACAAGATGACAGAATAAATGACAAAAATAATTCACATAATGCATATATATATATATATATATATATATATATATGCATATGGTGCAATTGGTGAAAAGAGGTCCACTGTTGGAGCAATCATTAGAAAATGGAAGAAGTTAAACATGACGATTCATCTCAATCAAATCAAATTAAATATCAACACTATATTTTTACAGGTGGCCAGGTAGGTTGCTCAGGATTTGAAACTGACAAAATGACAGAATTAGCACTTTTGGTTTTGCTGACTCTGCAGTTTTCCCAGAAAATGCATTTACATCCCCCATGACAGAACATCATTCAATTTCAACACAATGCCTTTCATACAGAAGAGTTGACCTATATGTGAAATGATTTTCACCCAGAAGTTGACTCAGCACTTTTTATTCTGCTGACTCGGCATTTTTTCCAGAAAGACATTCCACTCTAAAAGGCCAGAATGCTATTTATATAAACACCATGTTTACAGGTACTCAGGTAGATGTGTAATCGGCCTAAAAAAGCTAATTTGGCATTTTTGGTTTGCTGAGTCAGATTTCCCAGAAAGACATTCAACTCTTTAATGCCAGAATAAGTTTGGCTAGAATCACAATCTTTTACAAACAATCAGGTAGGTCACTCTAAAGATGAATGACTTTTCCACAAAAGGAAATGAAAAAAAAAATTTGTCTCAGGGCGCACAGCCATTCCAGTTCATTTATGTGTTTATTTATTTATATGGCACGTACGTATTTATTTATGTATACATTTATTTCTTCATTGGCTTGATGGGTCCTTGATAGAGCAGGTGCTCATTTGTCTTTATGTTGCCTTGCTTAGAAATGAGGAGATTTTACCTTGAAGTTAAACAAAAAGCATTATTCGACTATAATTAAATGGGTGATACAAACAATATGATTCAATTGGGAGACATGATGTCTTAGTAGATCTTCATTTGGTCTGTTTAATGTGAGTAACTGGATTCCACTTGAAGTGCTTCAATTGCATCAAAAGCAGCAAATCCATGACACAATGCAACAAATAATGGGAGGCCATACAGGTTGTTTTCTTCGTTGATACGAACACTTCTCGCGAGAAATGTTACAAAAGAACGCTAGACGAATCTTTATTTATGTTTTCCTGATCGAGTGAAATAATTCCCTGAGACTGTCACTTTGAACCCACACACACAAGCATAGACATGCAATGATTGGCCTTGTAAATCAGAAAGCCCCCTTAGATTGCGCAAAACCAAGGACGGCCCCGACACGTGGCACTGACACGGCCAAGACCTTATGGTCGCACGACACTCTGTGTGTGTCTTTGTGTGTTTATGCATTTTTTGTATCCAAGTGTGTCCATGTTTTTCGTTGTTTGTGTTGCCAAACTGGACTCTGAACTGTTGACACTTGCACAATGCAAGAGATAGTATCCTACAACACTTGCAGTGCTATTGTTCATTTAATTCTCTTCCATGTGAAAATTGTATTTAAATTTTGTTTTACTTTTTTCCCATGTGACAAAGTTTACAATGTACAATTTCCATAAATAAATACTGAATGACATGTGAAAAAAGAGTATCCCTCGTTTTTTGCAGAGGTTGCGTTTAAACTTCGCATAAAAGTTTATCCATCCATTCCCTGTGCCACTTATCTTCACTGTGGTCACAGGGGTGCTGGAGCTCATCTAAGCGCTGGCTTGGATAGTTGTTACCCAGACGCCGCCCGAGTCGCTTCTGTCATGATCCGGACCCAAATGCGTGATGTTTCTCACACAAGCCTTTTTTTTGACAGGAAATGGGGAGTCATGCACGTTAGGCAGCAGTCTGGCGTTGAATGATAGAAGGCCAGGGGCTAACGAAATCGATACCAATTGCCCGAGTAGATATCAGACAGATGGGGTCGATACCGGACAGGACGGGACAGACAGGATAGATATCAAAAGAGGATATCGAAATTAAACAGGACAAACTAGACAGGAATGAAACTGGAAACCGATATTAAACAGGACAAAATAGACGGGAACAATACCGGACAGGAAATACCAACAGGAAACAGGACCGAGTCGAAACCACATCTTGCGGGGCAGAGGTTCGTTGACAGACTAACGAAGGAAGAGTGAGCGCACTGAGCTTAAATAGACTGAAAGCAAATCTGTCAATGAGCCGCAGCTGGCGCAACACAGGCGGGGCCAATTGAGCGCAATGGCAACCATGACAGCTTCTGGAACCTGATAATGATGCCACAAAGAGCCCGCTTGTGATCAGCATTTCTGACTTTCCTTAGAGTCTGATTCAATTGATGAATTTATATTCAATGTAACGAGCCTTTAAAAGCTAGCAGCCTTTCCCAGCTTGGTATGACTCAGACATGTAGATTACGCATGCCCACCCTCGCTGTTTGACTGACAGTTTACACCAGCCTATCACAGTCGTGTATGCAAACAGTCATGCCCACCCAATACACGCAGACACAGTCCGCCCCATGTAGCACTTACTCTCCGCTCTCTCTGACCAAAATAAACTATGTATTTATATAAAGACAATCCAATTAAAAACCTGCAAAGGATTGAACCAGCGATAACCGAAGCGCAAAGTAGCGAGGAGTCTCTGTACTTGAGGAAAAAGCTGCTGAGGGTGAGTCACGCAGTTGTAAACATCAATAAATTCATGTTCTTAAAATTACTAATTAATAAGAAATAATTCTAATAATGTATTATTTTGTGTGGTTTGCACTACTGCCTCGTTTGGTTATGCAAAGCATAAGATTATAATATGTGTGCACAATATGCACAATACATTGTGCATACAAAAAATTCAATTTTAAAATAATGAGTGTATCATTTTAACTTGATCATTTCTAAAGTAGCTCGTGTGCTGAAAAGGTCTGAGCACCCTTGCTACAACCATGATGGGCGCATTACTTACAAAAGCAATATGTTACTGTTGCTAGTTACTTAATTTAAAAAGTTCTTGCGTTAACACTCCCTCCTCAGATTATTGACACCTAAAACTAGTTAACAAAATATCCATATATTCTACATTGAAACAGACCCCCTAAAACTGCTTAAAAATTGCCACATAAAAAAGAAAAAGAATAAAATGTATACACCAACCTGTGGAAACAATGAAACCTTATTAGTTATTGGCTTGTGCAATCTTTAGAGCTTGCAAACTAACAGCTGAGACGCTCCATATTCTTTTTTTTTTGTTGTTTTCAAACCACTCGAATATTTCCTTTTCAATTTCATGGTAATGTCCGCTGCGTTTTCTTTTTTTCTCCAGGCATGTCTTTATGTTTACGCAATTACTTTTGTTGTTCTAGTCTAAACCACGCACCTTACCTATGCACTGCCTACATTCGCTATTGGTGACACACATTCAAATATGCCCATATAAAAACTGACCCCCTGATTGCAGTATTTTATATTGGAATTGTAAATACATCTTGCATGCAAGTACAATATATACGATAGAACAAATACTAGAATATCAGTAGGGAGAAACCACTGGTCCGAGTACTCTGTGCTTGAAAAGTTGTATTTTGTAGTGGGTCAAAAACATGCCAACCATACTATGATGAAATTATTTCGAAAAGTAGAGGAGTAATGCACCATGTTCTCATGACGATTGGGTTACAACATTGTATCAACGTGTTACAGTACTAGTTACCGAGGAAAGTAATTGTGTTCCAGAAATACATTCATTTGTAGCGCTCCACTGGCTACAATACAATAAAGGCCCCCACCAAAACCAACACTTTATGTGGACTTCACACCTAATGTGTAAATTGTCCTCTAACTGAGAGATTTTTAACAAGACCCTTAAAAATGTCTCAATAAATAAATACAAAGCAAAATACCTGACCCATACCAAGTATTTCCAGGAAAATGCGTTTTTCTTTCATCTTGATTTCTGTTGTTAAGTGCTATAGTGAAGCATTTTATGAAAACATAACCTCCTTGGCTGCGGTTAATGACCACCTGTTCAGGGTCTGTGGGGAGCGTGCCGTGGCCCACCGCGGCGTTGTTTAAACATGATTAGCGCACAACATTGTGGGCTGCGGGCGCGGAAAAAAGGAGAGCCATTGGGTTTTAATGATGTTTTCAAAACGCTAACAGACTTCAGGGTAGAGACCATTCAAGTGAGACAGAGGCTGCCTGGCTCCTGTTTTCTTCTGTTGATGACGCCACTGGGGGCTTTTTATAGGCTACGTAAAACACACTGAGAGCTCAGGGAAAGCTAATGTGACACACACTAGGCCTGTTTCAAAATGCTCTAGAAATTTGGTTTTCCTGGTTTGAACATTTTCGCTTAGTGAAAAAGTGATCATGATAAGAGACGGTTTTCATTTTTAAATTATGTTCAATTGAACTTCATTTAAATACAAACTCAATGGCTCTTGTTAGCAAGTTGCGCTATTAGCTGAATGATGCACTGCAATACAATTTCCACATTGTGAAGTCTTTTTTTAAACGTCTAATTGGAGGATTGAATTTGATCCCGGGTGGTGATGGCTCTGAACCTGTTAGTCCTTGTTTTAACGGAGCTGTAGCGTCCACCAAAGGGCAAAAGGAGTCCTTTATGGAGTCTTTTATGATGTTCTTGGCTTTGTTGCAATTTTGTAAACAGCAATGTCCTCCAGACTGGGCAGAAAGCAGCTAATGATCAATTGATGTGAAGGTGTTATTTTTATAATTTGGCAAATTAATTAATGTTTTAGATTAGGAAGTTGGTTTTGAATGGATGCAGGTGATAAACTTTAAATTTGGAAAATCTTGAATCATTTCTATAGGCTATAATTTTCATTTTTCCCTAAATAAAATTGTATAAACTTTATTCAATCTTATTTAGGGAAAATAAGTGCAATTCTAAACCATTTTCTATGAGGCACACCAATGATTAAATCCTAATGAATTTTTGAATTTGGTTAACTTGAACCAGTGTTCTGCAGGAATCCACAAATTCAAACATATCAACAAACTAATTGATAGCCGAGTTAAATAAACTGTAATGCCTAGTGTAACGTTAAAAAATAACCCGTGACTCCTGGAATTTTTGAAGTTGTAACCGTTATTTTTTAACAATTAGTTTACAATAAATTAAAACAGCAACATTTTCTGTACCATGAACCGATTTAATGTCTGACTGTATTTTTGCAGCCCGGCCAAATAATAACATTAGTAATAATACAAATAAGAATAAGAATAACAATAATAATATTATAGATACTACTACTACTGGGAGGTCGGTGGTTCGCGCCCCGGCCGAGTCATTCCTAAGACTTAAAAAGTGGTCGGCGGCGCCCTCTGTTGGCTGCGGCTGCATCGGCTCGCTACAACGGGTCAGGTGCAATCGACATTTCGTTCTGTGTACATTGTTACACAGAATGACAATACAAGGAAATTATTATTATTATTATTATTAATAATAATAATAATGATAATAATCCAAAATCCTCTTTGTAATCACTACACCACTACGTATCTAGATGACATAGGAAAAGACATAGATTTTATGTAATTGTCACAGTATTTTCAGTCATTTTTTCCAACGTTGTTTTGGTTAACCTTTTCCTTTAACGCCTCATTAAAACGTTGTACAACGTGGCACTGTGAGTAAAATGAGTGATGATGAGATAAAATATAATTATTTTCTTTTGTCAACTACAATCCTAGTGACCTAAATGCAGTGTTGGGTAAGTTACTTCAAAAATGTAATCCTTTACAGTTGTAAGTTACCTTGTTTGAAATGTAATTGTAGTGTAACTTTTTGAATTACTTCTAAAAAGTAACGTAACTAGTTAGTTCATTTGGCTGCGAGATCTCAAAGCACAAGCGTCTCAAAACGCCCAGGTCAGGTGACTATGCCACGTGAAACACGTTCCAACAGCTGTCAAAAGGTGAATAGGGTTGTTAACACTCCACTTTAGTCATAAATAACAATAACAATAATGAAAGATTTTTACATCACATTTTATTTGTCTTGTCTTTTAAGAACTGTGGACACTGCAACAGAGTGTCAAGAGTAAAGTCTTTAAACATTTGCATTTCAAAACTCAAATCAACAAAATTAAACAAATGCAATTGAGAAAAAAAGACCTGACCCATTGAACCCTGACGTGATGATTGCTTGCTTCAAGGGGGGTTGAATAGCTGCTGTGGTAGAACTGCCTGCCAGGTCATCTTCCCTAGTATCAGATGGACTAAATGCATACCGGTCAACCTCCACGGCTCCTTGCCCATACAAACTGTCGTATTTTCCCGTACAAAATACAAAATAATCGTACACCATTTTTATTTATTTTTTCGGAATGATGCATGATGGGAAATCCCCAGGTGGAAGACGCATGCGCACAGCAGCATCAAAACGCTCGCTTCGTTTGCAACGAAAAAAAACGATATCGAGATAGAGGCTTCCGCGGCGAACTCCTTTGACTTTGATAGCGCGCACCCAGACTTGAAGGTTTTTTGTGAGGAAAAATGTGTGTATACAGACGCTGCCCCTACTTACGAACGAATTTGTTCTTAAGTTGCCTCAGTGCTATATTTTGTATGTTTAAAGTATGTTTAAGGCTTGTATAAGTAACCTGTATTGTTTTTTACTGAAAAATAAACATTTGGTAAAATAATATGCTCTGTAAAGATAAGTAAAGTTGAGTTAATTTACTTTTGGAAGATGCGCTTCAAGAGGCCCTCCTCCGTGGTAAAAGGTGGCCGAATTTTCAACTGCATCTTTCTTACTCCACTTTAATTTCAAAAGAAATGACTTGCCTCTTCTTTACACTTTACACATATTGAATGGATGCACAAGATATTAAACTATAAAAATGTCTAAGTCCTTAGCGCGCTGGAGATAGTGTAGGTTTAGAATGTGAGGTGCGCATGAATGATGTCAGTAGGGCGACAAATGTCACGAGAGTCGGTGTGAGAGTGTAGGGGAGCGCGAGAGTTTCGTTTTGGAGAGAGTTTGGTGTGTTTACAATAAACGGGTGCTGACGGTTGTCGCTCTCCAAAGAGACCGAGTATTTTTTTCATGAACGAGGAGTAATCCATTACCCACACAAAACGGCACACTACATTGGTGGCAGCGGTGGGGATTACGAGCAGGTGAAGGAGAGATGTTTACACACGAACTAGCAAAAGGAAGCGGATTTTTTTTCTTCCGGGTGGATGCTGGGTGACCTCTCACAGGGCCACACGCCGGTAGTGACGGATAGAAGCTCTACAATAATGTCCTGTACTTGGAAAAAGGTGGACACAACACAAAATCTAACTTACAGCAATGTTCGGATATTTTTAGACGTCTTGGAAAAAAATGTTCGTATCTACCGTTTTACGTAAGTAGGGGAGTGTCTGTACACGAATAAATACGGTATAAGCAAAAAATATGGCCACTTTTTTTTTTTTACTTTTCTGTGCGGCCCGGTACCAAACGACCTCTGACAACTGCTCTAAAATAAGGTGAAATTTAAAAAAGCCTTTTTACAGGCCCAAACATTGGTTTAAAAAATACTGTACAAGCACTGTATACTCTACCTGCAAATATTTATTCATACATTTTAAGCAATAAATACTCTCTTTGGAACTTTTTAGCCAATCAAAATTCAGAACACAATGCATGATGAAAGTCCGTGAAGCAGCAAGACTGTGAAAGTTGAACCGCGTTATAGAAAGGGATTACTATAAGAACACTCTTTTTTTTTGCAGCCCTGCGCCTGGGTCAAGCGAGACTTTGTTCCTTCTTCCCAATAAACCTTCACATTTAGCCTCTCACCCACTTAGACTTTATTCCTCATTCAACTTCCCACAGATCGGAAGGCTAATGCCACTCCCTACCCTGCGCTTCCCCCGCCTCTGAGTCAAATCTAATTTATCTTACGCCGAGTCCTGCTAATTTCGCCTTAATGCTTCAAATCTCCATCCTTCACCCTCAGTGCTCTTATCTGTCTGCAGCTCTTTTACTCACAATGAAATTCAAGTGTAATTTGAAAAGCTCCCTTGGAATGTAATCAAATTATTCTCACAGTTTCTCGCGCTAATGTGCGTTTAAAAAGATCAAAAACACTATAGGCGACTTTCTTCCTCCGTTGTTCCAGCCCTAGCCGTTTCCTCCAACCCATTTGTGTCTATGGATCAAATGGTTAGGACCTAGAAACCGTTTTTTTTCCCTTCTCAGTCGATCTCCGCCCCCTTTTCTTGTCCAAGGTGTTACCAAGGGTGCGAGAAGTCTGGACTGAGAAAAGGTTCCCACATATCAAAAAAGCTTATGGCCCGTGAGTGGACGTGTCCAAGAAAAGGAAAAGGTCAAGTTGAATCCAACAGAAAATTATGAGGCCAAACTCGGGACTGAAGGTAATTAATATCCTTGTTACTGAAACAAGAAAGAGCAGCCCTGCGTCATCTCCTTGAAAGAAATCCATGTTTCCGTCACCTTAAATGTTTGAGCGCATTGTCTTTCCGTGATAGTATCTGTTTGGATTATGAAGTTCATAACAGGATGGCATTTTGCAGCTTGAAGTACTTTGTATCTGGGCAAACTGATTATGTTCGAGTTGTAGCAAACCAAACTCATTTAAAGATGTTAGGGCTGCTTGCGGACAAGGCAAATATGACATACATTCATCAACATCAAGGGACTCAAACTCAATTTACCAGGAGGCCGTTGGATGAAGAGCCAGGGTGACGTGTGGCCGCGTTGGGTTTTCTACAAGAAAAGCTCTGTTTCAAATAGCCCTTTCCATTTAAAAAGTATTAAAACAAAAGAATCAATCGGGGTAGTGGTTAGCGCGTCCGTGTCACAGTTCTGAGGTCATGGGTTCAAATCCAGCTACTAGCGTTGCTGTATGGAGTATGCATGTTCTCCCTGTGCTTGCATGAGTTTCCTTCCACATTTTGGAACATGCATGCCAGGTTAGTTGGTCGTTCCAATTGGTTCCTAGGCCCTGCGACTTTCTGGCAACCAGTTCACGGTGTCCCCTGCCCACTGCCCGAAGATAGCTGGGGTGAGCTCCAGCACCCCCGCGACCCTACTGAGAATGAATCAAAATGGATAAATCAATCAGTAATAAATATATGTAATTATAATAGCAATTATACCGTATAAAACAAAGAATTTAAAAAAACAAACGTGTGGTAAAACTATTGGCAGAGGGGTTGGACTAGATTGGGAAAATTATTGATTGATTGTTTGATTGATTGATTGATTGTTGTGCCCTGCGAATGGCTGATAACCAGTTCAGGATGTCCCCTGCTCACAGCCCAAAGTCAGCTGTGATGGGATTCAGCACCCCTGCGACCCTGGTGAGGATATGCGGTGTAGATTGATTGATTGATTGATTGACTGATTTTTTGATTGAATGATTGATTTCATACACAGTCTGGTACCGGATGCTTCTGCAATACATAAGAAAAAAGACCTATCCAATTTTTCATGAACACATGAAGAAAATAACAACAATAGAAAAAATGCTTGTTTTTACAAGGTGGAGACCTACATGAGGGGAAACTGGGGACAATAATGGCACCAAACAACATTTTTTTTACCATATTTTCGCACTAATAACATAATTGTCTGAGTCAGTTTTAGGCAAGATTGCAAGTTTGTTTTGTTATCTACGATTTGATTTGGTTGACTGACTTTGGCATTTGTACAGATAGTGCAGCTTTTTATGAGAAGCTGATTCAGGCAAAAATCACGATTTGGCCCCAATGTTTTTAACATTTACGTTTGGGGTCCCGGATTAAAAAAGCTCTCTCCTGTGGGTCTACATGTTTCACGTGAATGTATGCATCGCTTTTTTTTCCAGAACACGCAAAAAATTACTAAACAACACTTACCTTGGATCAGTGCTTTCTTCCCTTTGTTCCTTACACAATTTAACAACCTCTTGAAAAATGAAAATGAACTGACAATGAGCATATTTGTTCTCCCACAGGACACTATTGAGGGGCGCTCAGCAACAGTGCAAGGTGCTCCAATCAATGGCCTTGTTCCCCCAACACGGGCCTGCAGCTTGTCATTTGCATGACATTAGCACATGGGCTCCCAGAGCTGCTCCTGTATTTAGCATACTCTTGATGCACTGCATGACAGACAAAGGCTTTTAAATGGACAATTAATATATTATGATGATGATGATGATGTACAAAAATATATGTATTTTACAATGCATCTTAATGTGATGAGTCTCGTCTGTCGCAACAAAAATCCGGATACTGACTTTTTTGAACGGTCGGATATTGCCTGGATGTTTACTGCAATAACTAAAATGGATGAAGCTTCCAGGGGCATGCAAACAAAATCAAGTCTCTTTTTGAAAGGAAGCTGTTTGTAGCCCTGATTCTGAATCAATGTTCCGTCTAAGCTTCCACTGGTCTAAGCAATCACACAAAGTTTGCGAGCTTCACTTGGAACAATGGTGAGCAACATTTATCCTGGGTGTTGCAAATCATTATTAAACGTGTCTAAACTGTAAGAGAAATTATGGTCTAAATGTGCCTTTTATACTATATACGGAATATATAGTATAAAAGGACACATATAGACCATAATTTGTCTTCCATCAACCTTAGCTCAAATCATGTTACATTCTGCTGGCTTTAGTTATTTTTTCAAATTTTAAGGAATTGGTTAATGTAATATTGGACAGGTTGCACAGCCCACATTTGACAGTTGTTTTGACAACAACTGTTACATTGGATTTCCACTTTAAAAAAATATTTTTGGTTGTATAATACTAACATTTTCTGGATTGTTTTAATTGGTTGCACTATACAGACATATATTTAATCAGACTTGTTTTAGTGGAAGTACAAGGTTTGCAAAAAGGAGGTCTGGGCAGTGCACAAATTTGCACGTGCTTAGAGGAAACCTTGTTCTGAATCTAATAATGATGTAGCCTGTGTACCTTGAAGGTTAAATATTTGCAAACAAGCAATGAAAAGTCATTAAAAGTCATTATGGTTAAAACCATTGGGTTGACATTTAGTTTTTACACTATGATGCACACACAAGATGTCCACTTTATAGTTTTTGGATTTGGACTTTAATCAGGGATGGGCGAGTAACTGTATTGTTGCAGATACCAGCTTTTTTTAGGTATCTGTAATATAATTCTTTCTTACAGGTAAAATCAATGTACAATGAATTTTTAAATGAAAAAATGGAGAAGAAAATGTTTCTGTAAGCAACCCCACCCCAACAATAACAGTTCATGTATTTATTTATCTTTTAGGATGACCGAATAACTTCCCCCAATGTATTTATGTTCATTCAGTTCAGAATCGTATGCGCTTCGTAAAGATTTTGTGATTCAGCAATACAATACAGTATTTCAGACTGTGGTCCACAACCTTTTCTGTATTACAGATCGGTTTAATGTCTGACGATATTTTTGCGGCTGAGCCAAATGATATCAATAAAGTGACACAGGGACTAAAAATAGTGTGATGATATAAAAACTAATGTCCTAGTAGTCTAGTGGATGGGATCCGACGCTCTCCCCGCTGCGATCAGGGTTTGATTCCTGTTGTATTCAATATTTCCAATTGGGATCCTCGACAGATTTCGACTGATAAACCAATTCACAAAAATTGGTACTTATATATTTTTAGTGCAACCCTAATCCTTACTGTAGTTTTATTTCAATGCATCTTACTGCAACTGCTTTTCTTTAATAAATAACTCACTGAGTTTAAATGTAATACAAGCCTAAAAATGGATGTAAATGCATTAGGAAGAGTTCTACATAAATAGTTTGTGTTTATTTGATCTTTAAGTTAAAAAGTGTTGTGAAATCATACTTCTGGGTTTCCGTACCTCTTTCCACCAGCTCATCATAAACAGAAACTCAGACAATGGCTGACAGGACTGTTGCATGTCCAATATGACCTTATGCCTGTTGTAGGATAAACAAGGCAATGCCACAAGTTTTAAAAGTCTTTATATGATGTATAAACAACTATATTAAGGTATAGTTTAGACAGATGTAAAGTTTATTCAATTTATTTTTGTTAACTTATAGGCACAAAGTCTCTATCCATCCATCCATTATCTGCACCGCTTATCCTCAGTGGGGTCGCGGGGGCACAAGGTCTCAATTAATTGTGTTTTACTTTTGCTGTTTTCACCATCCAGAGATTGAATTATAGCTTCAATGACAGGTCCCTTCCAGTCATAAACCTTCTTTGGTGGTTAGCTCAGTGCAATATCAATGAGACTAAAAAACCTTATTGTCAGGTGCGTCTTCTTTATTTAAAAATATAAAAAAGGACTCATGTTTGGGGGTGCACCTGCCTTATTGCATTATAGTTCAGAAAATACAGTAATTAAGTTTGCAGCAAAGGTAATAACATTGTTTTTCAACTAAAATTAGGATCTATGCTCAGCTTAAGGAAGCACAGAAAATGGTAGCCTTGGTGGGGGCGCACGCACAAAGGCTGACAATCCATCTATGCCGTGCAGCATACGAAGGGCAGAGAAAAGGTTCGTTCATTTGGCATCTAAGTGACTCGATGTGATATTGACTTGCTCACCGTGGCAACCTGCAGAATTCCACCGCCTCCCTGCCAGCCTGCCAGACTATCTCTTCAGTCCTGCCGCCCCCTCCCATCCACTTGCCTTCCTCCTTCCCATCCCCCACTCCAGAAGCTCCGGGTAAGCAATGGCAGGGGGAAGAGTGAGACACATTGAAAAAAAAAAGGCCTGGTAGACGTATGGAGGAGAAAAGACAAAGCTGCGGCACACAAGAGATGTGCAGTACAGAAAGGAAAGTATGGAAAATCTCTTTTGGGCCTTGTTGTAGGTGACATAGTGGTATGTCTTGAGGAGATTAGTAAGAAAAATACTTATTTTGGTGCTTGTTAAAGCGACAATATGTAATATTTGACCCCTGTGTCGCGTCATTGTGTAGTACAATGGTTCTTAGCTGGTCTAACTTCATGACCCACCAACCCAACGTAATTACCCGCCGCGACCCAAATCAAGACAAATATTTCACTTCTTAAATGTATTTGAATTGAAGGATTGTGCAGTTCAAGCCAGAGATAGTAAAGTATATTCACATGAAAAAAAGACCAGGAAAACCAAAACGACTATAAGTAATAATATTCCCTTTAATGCTCAATTAGCTGCAATTTTAATGAAAACAAAAACACTTCATTTCAGTGACTTTGTCAAGATAATAACATCCATTTCTCATATACACTCCACTATATCTGTGTTAAAAGCAAGATAAATTCAAATGTTTAGACCCACAAGTATTATGTAAAATGTGTTTTAATATGAAAAGTTCATGGATTTTTGCGTATTATTTAACTCAATATTGTCATTTTTAAATTAAGGATTTTTTCTAACCACAACAAGGTGCTAAATAATAATACCAACGTAAGACTTTGGACCCATCATTAGATGTTTTTTGGATGCTGGATCTTGGACTTAATTTACGCTGGACCATAATAGATATAATTTAGTCCCCCCGAAAATCTAGAATTAAGTAACCCATCAAACATGGACCGAATTTTGTCCAAGACTGTTCATTGAGTTGACTTTGTCCAGTGGTTCTCAAATAGAGGTGGTTGTTTGACCTCGAGGATTTTTTTTGTTTTGTTTTAACTGTGCCAGAATAAAGTGCAATTGCACCTCCACCACACTAGGGGAAGTAGTGCTCTCATTGGCAGTGATTTCTTTTTTTTTTTTTTGCATTTAGCACATACTATGAAGTTTAGACACTAAGTTTAGCAGTGAATCCATAAAAATACTTAACATCGATGAAGAGACGAACGGAGAGAGACGTGTTATGAAAAGGAAAAATCTCCTGAAAGCTAAGACGAGGAAGTTTGAAAAAGCGTTTGTAGCGATCGGCTTTACTGCTAACATTGTATTAGACAAGGAAATACTAGAGTGCCTGCTATGTTTAAAAATGAAAGCAGTGGACAACATGAAGCCAAATCAATTAGACTGTCACTTAAAGCCCCAATGTGTAATATTTTACCATTAGATGGCACTGTGTTATCTGGTATGAGCGATAGCGATATATGGCACAGTGTTGCAGCAGAATGGTGGAAAAACATGGCGCCGACTTATGTGGGGTTTCCACGGTGTAAAAGAAATACAAATTTCTCGACCTATGATTCTTTATAAAAATTGCCATTGGTATGATAGTTCATGTATTTTTGCCTAGTATTCAAATATATATATATTTTTTTTATAAAGGATGAAAGTGTTTTGTACCACTAGGAGACACTAATCACGAACGACAAGTCTTCTTCCTAGGGGAGGATAAAATAGATGAGAATCACTGACCTACTGCAGTGCTTCTTATTTATTTTCTTTCCACGACCCCCCTCAGAAGAAGAAATCCTCTCTTGCCAAGGTTGATCTTTTTTGGAAGTGATCACGTAATATTAATGGGGACAGAAAAAAAACGATTGCTGGATATTGATTGTGACACCTCCGCCATGCCAAATCTATGCCTTTCAAGCGTCTTAATACTGTGATTGGGTTGGGATGTCTAGAGGTTATTGATTAATTTACTTGACTTTGTGCTGTCCGCTGCCAACTTCTTTTACGAGCAAGCACACCAGTTTTTGCTCGTCTCCCTCCAAGGTCGCAGTGAAGTGCCACGGGAGAAGATTTTTGTTTGTCTCTTTAGCCCGTCTCTCTTCGCTTGTCAAACATCTTCATATATTTTCTTCATGGGGTTACTTGAGGGTCTGCTACACTTAGTGTCTACACTTCATACTCAATGCTTAATGTGTAGGCTAAACCAAACACTGCCACTGAGAAAGCCACTGCCCCCCTAGTGTAGTGAAGGTGCAACTGTACCTTATTTTGAGAAAGTTAAAAAAAAGTTCCCCAGTGTCAAACATGCCAGGGACCCCCTTGACAGAGCCCCTCCCTGCTATTTGCGAAACACTGACCCACGTAGTCTAATTTGGCCCAAATTCATTTAATAAAATGTTGTCATTTTTACACCTTAAAAAAGATGTTTTTTAATAAGTCAAGTTTCAACAAAATAAACACCAGACTATGGTGTTTTGTATTACCTTCTCAACCACGTTTTGCTGGGTGGGCAGTAACACACCCACTCAATATTCCTTAGAACATGTTAGATTGGATGTGAAGTGAATATTAATTCCCATCTTGCACATTTAATTAAAAAACATGGAAATACGGTACAATCAGCCCTGGGTAATATGCTCATGACGAAAGGGAAACACAGCGTGCCGTTAAGCTGTTAGCTAATCAGCAAATGTTGCTAATCCGCCTCGTTTCCATCATGCCTTCCAAACAGACCCCAGCTAACCTCCCAGCCCCCCTGCTCATCACTCTCCGCCACTGGAATCAGAGTGTGGATGGAGTGTGTGGTGCGAACCCTTCGCTGCGGGGCAATGGCAGCATTTACACCATGTGATTACAAACCATCCAAGAGCTAGCTCGGATTTAACAGTGTAAAATCTTGTGAAAAGCACACACAATTGCATAATATGCGCCCCGAAACCCCTTCTAAATTGCGTTCGGCTTTTCCGCACTTGAGTATAATATCCTCCGCAATTTGCTGTCATCATGTTAAAGGAACAGTATATTTTATTGCTATATGTCGTTGTGTGGTGTGGTGCAACCAAAAAACGAGTGCTAAAAAAGCACAAGGAGGATTACAAACAACGGAAATTTAAATGTGACCAAAACGCATTATTTTACTTCTCAGGTAAGGCTCAGGTTATGTAAAATAAATGCTTATTTCTCAACCTACAAGTATTTAAAAGAAAACACATGTTTACATGTTAGTTTAATGTATTTTTGCTAATTATTTAAATTAATATTGTTTTTAATGAATCAAGTTTTTCTACCACTAGGAGGCACTAAATAATACACCCTGTCGCTTTAGGGGATCAAGATTCATATCATCCAAGTGACGTGTTAATGCAATTGAATCCAGTCTAAAAGCCAGGAATGGGTGAGTACTGATCCCAGTACTGATATCAGACCAAATTTTGGCCTTTTTATAAAAAAAGAAAAATAAATTGTGTTTAATGTGTCATTGTTTTAATGGCAAAATGTATGTTTTACAGAGGCATTGGTAGTTGGTATCAACAATGATGATTTCTCATGAGTGCAATACTGGTGCTGGTATAAGTTTAAAAAAAACATTTATGTGTGCCATTTTCCCGGATCAATAACTGTTTCCTAGAGTATTCATTTTTAAAAAAAACTGATTATTACTTCATGAAGTAATTAGTTCATTTAAGTAACACAACCTTTTACCTCTTTAATTTGCTTATTACTTTTTTGCACCCAACTGTCTTTTATATTAAATATAGCAGGGAGGGCTAAATATTTATATTAAATATAGCAGGTATGGGTAAATATTGGTAATTTATTTTGTCCTGATTTTTTCATTCCTTTTTTAGTTTCCGTTGTATTCTATTGATTGTTGTAACCTTTTCCTTCTTTTTTCTTCCTCTATTGTTGTTTCTGTGTTTTTCTCTCTTTTTGCCTTATTTTTTTTTTATCTTTTTCTTTGTTGTCTTTTTTCTGTTTTTAGCTTTATTCGTCCCCCAAAAGTAATTTTTTGCAAAAGAGACGGAATTCCCTTGGAGTCTATTGAAACACAAATCTTCTTTAACACCAAAAATTTAAAGGAGCAAACTGAAACATAAACGGGTGAAATGGAAAGTAAAATGTAAAAAGAATCAAACTCAAGGACAATCAATTAAAAATTATATTACAAAAATATGTCTTGAGCCTCCTCTCAAAATTTAAGCACAGGATGAGAAGAAAAATGGTGCAGTTTGGTCACTTTGAGTCTCAGTAGTTTGTATTCTTTGTTGTCCTTTGTAGCACTCAATTTCAGTTGCACCACGCAAGAAAGTGACATCTAGTGGTCACATTTTACACAATTTCTCTTCAGTTGTCATTTATGCATTAATCTAATTTTTAAAAAATGTTTTGATCAACAAGTTTTTGTACTCATCAAGAGTTTTTCAACTATTTGTTTGAAAGTGAATGAAATTTTATGTTAGGAGTCATTAAGCTTTGAACTATAGTCAAGGTAGGTATCGGTGTAGCTCAATAAATTTCAGATACTAAAACATTTGATGAACATGACAGTACTTGTATCAACAAAATTGGAACAGTGACTAACTTGGAATCGTTTGAAAATGTCAAACATTGCACAACTATTAGTTCCTGATTCTTGTATTATTTATTAAGTTAGTTGTAGCATCTTTTCTTTTGGGCTTGACTTCACAGTACAATCCCATACAAACTAATGCCAGCTGCAGTAAATCACGAGGAAAGAAGAAATGCAATGACAAAGCCACAGAAGAGTATTGTCAGCGTCATTTTTAGGGCAGACTGAGAAAGATTTCAAGCATTTACAAGCACTTCACCCAGAATTAAAGCAATTTTCAATCCTTGAAAACGCAACATTAAAATTTAAGCTTTTTGAAGGATTTTAAGCACCCGTACGAACCTTATTAAATGGTCTTTTGCATTGACGTGCCACAAAAAGAATTGTATTTGAGATCGGTGGTGCTTATTTTAGATTTAGCAGGTCATTCAGAAAAATAAGCAGACTCCTCGTCACTGCTCCAAACTGATGAGCATCAAGTTCTCTTTTCATTTCCTCCCAGAATACTGAAATTGGGAATTGGTTGAGATGCATATCAATGGCAGGCTCTTTGTTGTTTAACAAATATTGCCATAAACAAAACATGATGATTTAAGATCATGCTGCAGAGATGGGAGTCACAATATTGAAACAGATTCATTTAAAGGAGTGTGACATGATAGTTTGCAATCGTAACTGACGCAATCCCTTCACCACAAATCTTTGCCTTAAGGGGCCAAATTGAAATTTTAAAACTTATTCTACACACCTATAGTCTTCCATACTATTAATTAGTAATTCCCAACAGTTTTTAGGGATGTCACAGTTTTTAAAGAATTTTTGTCAAGCATCAATAAACAGAATAATACTTTTTGGGGTTTTGGAATAATCATTAGGTTTTATATTTTCCTAAAAAAACATACATACAAATAAAATAAAACTTTAAATGCAGGAAAAAATATTACTTAAAATCACAAACCTGTGCTGCTTCATACCACACGGTGACCACAAATGATAGGAAACACTTTATACTGTACTGCAACTTTAGGCTGTATCATGTAAGCTGAAAGGGACATTGTGTAATTTGACCACTAGATGTTGAGAGATTGTGTAGTGCAACCAAAAATGAGTGCTACAAGGCACAAAGTAGAACACAAAGTGACCATATTGCACAATTTTTATTCTTGTTTTATTGCCGAGCCTTTCACAAGGTTTTTGTTTTTTTAGGATACACGTAGCAGCAAGATGACAGACAATCATGTCAGCGCCCTCTAGGTGAGCCGCATATTATGTAAAATAGATACAACTTTCTCGACCAACAGATATTTCATGATGCACATTTGTATGATAGTTCATGTGTTTTTGAGTATTATTCAAAGCAATATGTTTTTGTTTTTCATAAAGTATTTAACCATTCTTACTGGCAGGCCGCGGAGTCGGACTGGCAGGCGTCAAATCCTCCCGGGACCCCATTCGAGGCACAGCATTCGCCACGGCGGGCGGGGCCGTGGTTCGAACGGGCAGGGAAGGTTACCTCAATGGGTGCTTGCCAAACGGCGTCCTCCAGCTCTCCCCAAATCGCGCTGGGATCGTTTGCTGAGTTCATTTCTGGTTGGCTCATTCTGTCACAAGGTGGAAGGGGTGACCGGACCAGAACGGAGGCAGGAGGCAGGAAGGGAGAACTCAATTGCATACGATCAAAGCTTTTATTTACCAAAATAAAAGTCGTCCAAAAACTCCGGGACAAAACAGAACAAAAACATTCTTACACTCAGAATGGTCAAGTACAGGTTTCCTCCGACTTAAACTAAACAGGACAAGGCATAACAGAACAGAAAAGGTGTAATGAGCCAACAACCGCAATACCCACAACCCAACCTTAAGTAGCAGCCACGCAATTAGCTGATCTGCTTCAGTTGGTGCCCAGGGGGTGGGGCAGACCGGTCGCCACGGCGACCATGACAGTTATTCGGAGCCTCGGATTGGCTAGAGGGCCAAAACAAACCCTGCAATTGGCCGAAAAAGATGTGTCAATCATCCGTTAAATCGATCGCTATTGGCTGAAGTTATTCGGAGCCTTGGATACGCTAGAGGGCCAAAACAAACCCTGCAATTGGCCGAAAAAGATGTGTCAATCATCCGTTACATCGATCGCTATTGGATGAAGTTATTCGGAGCCTCGGATACGCTAGAGGGCCAAAACAAACCCTGCAATTGGCCGAAAAAGATGTGTCAATCATCCGTTAAATCGATCGCTATTGGCTGAAGTTATTTGGAGTTTTGGATACGCTAGAGGGCCAAAACAAACCCTGCAATTGGCCGAAAAAGATGTGTCAATCATCCGTTAAATCGATCGCTATTGGCTGAAGTTATTCGGAGCCTCGGATACGCTAGAGGGCCAAAATAAACCCCGCAATTGGCCGAAAAAGATGTGTCAATCATCCGTTACATCGATTGCTATTGGCTGAAGTTATTCGGAGCCTCGGATACGCTAGAGAGCCAAAACAAACCCTGCAACTGGCCGAAAAAGATGACTGAATAGCAAGCTTGCTAAACAACGCCATAAAGAAACATGTTTCTTTAGTCTGTATCTGTAGATATTTTACTCTCCTGGATTTACTACACTCACGGTTGTAAGAAGACCATGATTGGGTATCATTATTGAACGTGAGAACTTAGGTGAGTTATGCGGCTTTATATTTTCCCGGTATCTTATCTTGTTTTAGAACGATCTTGATGTTGCTGTGATGAGTTGAGTGAATTAAACTCAATATCAAGTGTTGATTGTCATATGCACAGTAAAGTTGCGAGCGAAAAAGAAAATAGAAACTAAGGAATGGTTGGCATTTCTTGAATTCCAAGACTTTAACCTTCCGAATGATATTTGAAATGACGCATTTAAGTGACATCGTACGGACACCACATCCGCACGTGTCTATGACACCTATTTGCTTCTTTGCAAGCTTTGGGAATGTTAAGGGGGTAATCACTTTGACTGAATCATCTGACTGTTTTGTCAACGTTCCCATTGTAGCGCCTTATAATCCGGTGCGCCTTATCTATGGAAGATATAGGACCAAAAACTATTTTTTGGGGGTGCGCCCTATAACCCGGTGCGCCCTATAGTGCGGAAAATACGGTAATATAAAATAGGTGCCCGGAGTTAAATTTCATCACTGTGACGGTTGGTGTGCTTCCAGATTTTTGGATGAAAAAGGGTTGAGAAATATTGCACTAGAACATATTGTTATCTCATCTCATCTCATTAGCCGTACCGCTTATCCTCATTAGGGTCGCGGGGGGGCTGGAGCCCATCCCAGCCATCTTCGGGCAGTGGGCAGGGGACACCCTGAACTGGTTGCCAGCCAATCGCAGGGCACACGGGGACAGACGACTCATTCGCTCATTCACACCTAGGGACAATTTGGACCGGCCAATTCACCTGAAATGCATGTTTTTGGAATGTGGGAGGAAACCGGAGTGCCCGGAGGAAACCCACGCAAGCACGGGGAGAACATACAAACTCCGCACAGAAAGTCTGGAGCTGGATTTGAACCCACGACAGGTTCCCATGACATGAACTGTGCCGCACAAGCGCTAACCACTGCGCCGCCGTGCTGCCCATATTGTTATCGTTTTCTGAAAAACGGACTGCTCTTTGGATTCTATTCCTGACAATGGTCTGCTAGGTCTGTATCACAGCAGCAACCGTCACTGTTACGTGTGCGTTCTCAACTCCTGATCCAATCAGATAGGGAAGAAAAAGAAAGCGGGTTTTGTTTTACGAGAAGTAACTCAACTTCCTTTTATTCTATTTGGATCAAATTGCGTTTTGTCCTTTTTATCTTGATCAGGTTTGTACGACAATGACGCAGGAATCACCCTTCCGCCCCACTGTGACGCACTAAAAGCATCACACAAACGCAGGTTGGAGGCAATAATAGCGCAGCGGCTTGCCTCTCATTTCCTTTTCAAAACGTTTCATATGAGTAATTGCGCAGGTAAGGGAAATCAAATCAAATTAAATGCAGTCCCACCAGATGGTAAATGTGTCACCCACAAAACTCGTAGAGTAGGAGGCTAAACAATTTACTTTATTCAGGTTGAGATCATTAAAGTGCAACGGTCGGACAACATGATCTAGTGCACGGGTGTCAAACGCAAGGCCCGCGAACCAAATCAGGCCCGGCAAGGGTTTTAACCCAGCCCGCGAGGCAAGGCTCAGCGAAGCGCAAGAGAAAAACAAGCTGCAGTTTTAGATACGTCCACTCAATGTCGCCAAAGCCAGACACAACTCACAAAGCAACTGGGGCTAGATCTCTCTCTCTCGCTCTTTGTCTCTGTCTTTCTAAATTTCTTTCTCTATTTATTTCTCCTTATTTTTCCATCTTTCTTTCTGTTACTCTTACTTTTTTGTCCCGTTTTCTTTGTATTGTCTCTCTCGGTCTGATCATCATGTGAATTTCCCTATGGGGATGAATAAAGTATCTATCTATCCATCTATCTATCTATCTATCTATCTATCTATCTATCTATCTATCTAAATGTGACGGCTGGAAGACGATGTCTTTGGTGAGCTACCCCAGCTTTATGCTTTTCGGGTATCTTGTTTCAGACTGATTGTGATGTTTCTGTGATGAGTATATTTCTAAATACTTAGCTTATCTTGAATTCCAAACAGTTTAAACATTTCCAATGATATGTGGCATGACATAGTTCAGTGACTGGTGACATCGTACGGACAGGTAGTTGCTTCTCAACAGTCCTTACGGGGTTAAGGGGTTAATTATTTTTTATGTTAAACAGGGTGCAGTATTATGCAACAGACAGTGGTGTACTTAAAACAGTTTATCCTCTTTGGGTTGGGAGGTTGGGGGTGTTGGGTGTTAGCCTTGGGGTATAAGAGAGGATTTCTTCTTCTGAAGAGGGATGTGACAGAAAATAATTGAGAAGCACTGCTGTAAAAACCTGAATATTGCAGCAATAAGGGTAATGTCCATTTAACCCTTCGCTCCCGAATTTTATTGAGTGCCACTGTCTCGAGCAATTCCTTTTTATTTATGTAAAGATTTTTGGAGGTTGTGATTTTGTTTACTAGACTTCACAAAGGCAACATTTGTGTGACAAGTTGCCGAGAGAAACTTCCTCTCCGTGGGTGACCTTGACTTCTCCTTGTTGCGCGCACACAAACAGCGACCCGCCCCCACATTGAACCTCAGGGTAAATTAAAATGAATAGTCATGTGTTTGTATTTCTCAAAGGTGGCGCAAAGATACGTTACAAATAAAATAATTTTTCATGAATGATCACTGTTGTGCAATTATATAAATGCGCAAAACCCGAATACATCGGATTTTTATGCTCCGTCAGCACCTCGCTAGGTTGACAGAGAGGACAATAAAAATGTTTATTGGCAACTGTATATTGTCGACGTTTGCACCGAGGTAAGAGCGCTTAAATTCACCCACGGCACCCATCCTGCAGCATCTTCACACTCAAGGAAAAGGGGGATCTGTCTTGTTGCATTCACTGTCTTACTCCAGCTCGAAATTTTGACGACAAATAGACTGCTGCTTAACGCGGAATAAATGCACTACAATAATTCGTCTCATACTTATTTTTAATCTTTTACCTCTGAAAATTCAGTTACTTCATGGCCAATCTCGAACCCCCTTGCCTCACATATCAAATCATTTTTCCTAGTTCAATTTATTTGAAATATATTTAAGACAAACAAACACCACCAAGTTGTATCTAACTAAAGGGACATTATGTATTACTCAGCGCTTTTCGGTGGTTAAAAAAACTTAATTCAATAAAAAATGCAATACTGATTTAAATCATAAGCAAAAATACATGAACTATCAAATAAACATGTGTAAAATACTCTTAGGGCAATACGTTTGTATTTATTTTATACAACATGAGGCTCACCTGGAGCTGACATGACCTTCGTGAAAGGCAGGGTAAGGGTCTAAAGCTACCAGTTGGATATGAATTTCTCATAACTTTTAGTGTTATTACTATGTTGTCACTATGCTATTGCCAGATTGTAATAATTGGAAGTGGAGTTAAAATAAGTTCAGTCAACCCTGATAAACATCATGCCAAATTTCCTAGAAAATCACAATCACCCATCTCTAGTGAGCTGTTTTCAGAACCTGTTCACAGGTTACTCAAGTGTTCTTAGGGGGCACCATGTTGAAGAACCCTGCACTACACATTATAGCGGCTTATAGTGGTCAAATATTACACAGTGTCCCTTTAAGGAGGGCATGAAATACAAGTAACATCCGACATATGACTCAAAGGGACCAAACAACTAAATTTTGTCCACCCTTTCCCAAGGTTTTTGAGGTACCACTAGCAAAAAGATGCCGGACACTTATGTCAGCTCCCTCTGGGTGTGCATTATGTTATTCAAATTAAAGCAATTTTCTTGACTTACGATTTTAAAAAATATTTAAAAGTATTAATGTAATAGTTTATGTATTTTTGCTTTATATGGGGCAGCACGGCGCCGCAGTGGTTAGTGCGTGTGCGGCACAGTTCTGAGGTCATGAGATCGAACCTCCTTTGTGGTGTTTGCATGTTCTCCCCATGCTTGCGTGGTTTTCCTCCGGGCACTGCAGTTTCCTCCCACATTCCAAAAACGTGCATGTCAGGTTAACGAGCCGGTCCAAATTGTCCCTAGGTGTGAATGAGTGAGCGGATTGTCTGTCCCTGTGTGCCCTGCGACTGGCTGGCAACCAGTTCAGGGTGTCCCCTGCCCACTGCCCGAAGATAGCTGGGATGGGCTCCAGCACCCCCGCGACCCTACTGAGGATAAGCAGTGCAGATAATGGATGGATAGATCGATGTATTTAAATATTGTTTATTTTAACGAATCGAGTTTTGTTTTTTTAACACCTGAGAGGCACTAAATAATACACACTGTCCCTTTCAACTCATTAAATGCCATAATGTATAAATACCTTTGCAAAAGAATTGTCCTTTTGTTCTAAAACATAAATACTGAAGTATGTTTTTATTGTTTTAATTCAAAAACCTATTATAAAGAGTTTGGAGCTGCTCGTTGGTAAGTATTAAGCCTCTGGGAGTGTTTTAGAGTATTAAATAACCTTTAAATTGCAGAAGTGGCTTTGATCAGATCTTTGTCCACACATTGAGGAAGCCCACTTGGGCCACTTTCTATATCCGGCGAATAAGTGTGTGTAGGCGGCCCCAAATGGCGAGTAGGCATAATGGAGCTGTGTATTGAGAGTCAGAGGCATGGACAACACTTGGGTAACTCTCTAACGGAGCTTTTTCCTTTCAAAAAAAGATGACAAAGTCCCATAGTCATCGTCTGGTCAAAGAGGGATGACGTTCCATGCACGTCTGCAGGAATGCGGTGACCTGAGGGAACGCGATCTCCATGTTGACCAAAATCATGTGATCACTTCACCGGAAACATTGGATGCTGAACGGTTCTTGGAAAGTTTATGCATCGTACATGCATATTTCATGCAGCAGTTCAGTGGGTTTTTTGATACAAACCGTTATTTTACAAGCAAAGTGCTCTTGTGTGTCACGGTTGCCATCGCGCCCATTTGGCCTCGCCCGTGTGGCGCCAGCTGCGGCTTGTTGACAGATTGGCTTCCCTGGTATTTAAGCTCAGTGCTCTCACTCGCCTGTCGTCAGTCCGTAAACGAACATCTGCACCCGCAAGACGTGGGTTTTGACTTTGTCCGGTTTCCTGCCTGTGTTTCCTGTCCAGTATCGTTCCCGTCTATTTTTGTCCTTTATATATATATATATATATATATATATATATATATATATATATATATATATATCGATGTGTAAATTCAGCTTGAAATGCATTATTTCACAAAAAGCTGTTTCTCTCAGGAGGTTTTTATGAAAACGAGTATTATCAAGAAACTTAGGTAAAAGATAGAAACATACTTTTTTCTAATGAAAAATGAGGGTTGATGCTTTCTTTTTATGTATCCTTTGCCTATATAGCTACAGAGCTAAATTTTCTGTAGCCCTTTAAAATTTAGTCAAAAAATGGCACTGGCTCTCCCAATTTGTGAAAAACGGCTGGCATTGATTTAATAGTTGAAAAATTACATGAGAAAACCCGAAAAAGGCTGGGCAAAAACAAGAAAAGAAAAAATGCTGCGATTTCGTCGCTTTGAGTCTCCGTATCTCTTTTCTCCCTTTACTACCGCTTGTTTTCGGTTGCATGACCCAATACTGTGAAATCTAGTGGTCAGATCAAATAATACACACTTATATTCTATAGGGGCGGCAGTAGCTCAGGAGGTAGAGCGATCGTTTTAGGATTAAGGGATCCCAGTTCGAATCACGGCTTGTCCGTGTTACATGCCGAAGTGTCCTTGGGTAAGACACTGAAACCCCAATACCCCCAATAAGCAGGTTAGCGCCTTACATGGCTGCACAGATCACGGCCGCTATTGGGAAATGTGAAGCATAATGTAAAGCGCTTTGGGAAGTCATTGACTTGAAAAGCGCTATATAAATGCAGATCATTTCATTTCATTTTTATAGCAGGGGTGGCGAACAAGTTTGACACAAAGAGCCGACATTTTTAACTGAGAGTGTCATATAGCCACACCACGCACAGACCTGCCATGACAGACAGACACACACAAACACACACAATTAAAAACATATTATTTCCCATAGCACACTCCTCTACTTGTTGATTTCAAGGAAAGTGTCCACCCTCAAAACACACAAAAAAAACCCTAAACATGAAACAAGGCAAAGAGCCACAGTATATAGAAAATATGATGAGGCAAAGAGTCACATTCTTATTGGCCAAGAGCCACATGTGACAATACCTGTACGTTTTATATCAGGGGACGCTGTCATAGTCTGTAGTTTGCAGTAGTCTTTGATCTGTGCAGCCCTTTGAAACTCTTTGTGATTAAGGGCTGTAAAAAATAAACATGACTTGACTTAACTTACACACTGTCCCTTTGATGGCATCCTTTCACGTTTGGTTCCTGCTTGTCAAATGGCCACTAGAAGGCAGCCAGTACTGGTCTCCTTGACACTCGTGTGTAGTCAAGTCAAGTCATTTTTATTTGTATAGCCCTAAATCACAAAGAGTCTCAAAGGGCTTCACAGATTATTACACTATATTACACAGACTATTTTTATAGTAATACCTTAAAAAGGCTGGTGTCTGCATGGTTGGGTATCAGTACCTACTATCGGTACTCACTCTTCCTTTTCCTTCACATAGTTCTTTCACATTCACAACAGGCTCTGCTGTACCAAATCAAATTGAAAGTTGAATTATAAAACCAGCCCCCAAAAAGTCTCTGTTTCTTCAAACAATATTGTTTTATTAAAGATCTTTAAAGCAGCAGTGAAAAGAAGTGAGTATTAAAGACATGAAGATCAATCTATGTTTATGTCACTCACATGTGCAAAAAGCCTATTTCAAAGAACACAGACAACAATAGCGCTTAGTAGTAACAAACACATTACAAACGCAAAATATTTGCTTTAGTCTCCATTGAAATTGAGATTGTCTTCACTTTGATGTTTTATTGTGTACATTAGATAGATAGATAGATAGATAGATAGATAGATAGATAGATAGATAGATAGATAGATACTTTATTCATCCCCGAAGGGAAATTCACTTTTCCAGCAGCATCCCTAAGCTGAGAACAATCGAAAATAACTGAGAACAATCGAAAATAACACGGGAGCTGCTGGAGTGGCTGCCATTCGTGACGGCGCCGGAGAAACGATTCAATTTGAATCATGTACAAACAAACAAACAATTGAATCATGTACAAGAAACGATTCAATCTGAATCATGTACAAACAAACAAACAATTGAATCATGTACAACAAACAAACAAAATATTTATGTTTCAATAAGTGGAGTGTTAATAAAATGGGGAGATTTTCCAGAGTTACTTCATAGATACTAGCTTTATAGTGCGTTGTGTCACCCAGAATATGTACTCTTGCGCGTTGTGGCAAACTTATAAGCAACATCTATTTTAACTTTTTGGGAGACTCATTTAGGCTAGAATAGAATTGTCTAACAACGAGATTGTTTACAACGTGATTAGGCATGAAGATCTAGGATAAATATGATAAATAAGCAAAAATATTTACATCCGGGATAAGCAAACTAAGGCCCGCGGGTCACAAGTTTAGTCGGGCTTTTTCATCCAGTGCATCATATGAAAATGGTCGAAATATAATAACAAGATATACAGTATACTAAGATCAAATAAAGTAGTACTAATAAACAGTTTTTTTGGGTGCCAACTGTCCCCATTCTCCTTTTGTGTGCCCACAACAAAAATACTACTGGTTAAATGAAGTCATGTTTATTTATAAAGCCCTCAATCACAAAAAGTCTCAAAGGGCTGTATAAGCTACGAAATACTACAAAAATACCACAAAATTCACACAAAACTAAATATTAAGTCTAGTGCTTGACAACTGAGACTTAATATACTATTTTGATTTAATTCTGCAAAAGAAATACTCCACAAAAACTACAGCGGTAATAATTTAATACAAAAAAGAACTACTACAGAAATATTACCACAGAAATAATACGAAAATACAAACAGTAATATTACAAAAAAATACTGCAATGTAAATACTACAAAAATACTTCAGAAATACTACAGAAGCCTTTCTAGGATACTACTTTGGACATAAATATACCCCATAAATAAAAGTACAGTGCGACTACAAAATACTACCAAAATAATACAAAAATCTGATTGCAGAAATACTACAAAAATACAAAGGCACAAAAAAATACAAACATAAACAACATAAACATTCAAAATTGTAGGGATTTTTCACAGTAACATTTCAGATATGCGCTTTATATGTACATTTTGAACAACATTCAAAAACATTTTTCATCTGCTTAATTTTCTTCTTAATTTTCATGAAAATCAAAAGGCTTGTAAAATCAATTTGAGTAAGTAAACGTAGCACAACGTTCACCCGTAGTTTATACAAATATGTCAAAGTGTCTTGATTACTCATTACACCCACCTGTGCCCGCTCGTTTGGCACCAGTTGCTGCTGGTTACCTGACGTCTATCTCATCCTATGTGATATCGTACTCCAGTCTCCAGTGTCTGGTATCGATCCCGTCAGTCTCATCCTGTCTGATATTTGTCTCTAGTCTCCTGAATCGGATATCAATCCTGTCTGTCCCGTCCTGTCTGGTATCGACCCCATCTGTCCGCTATCTACTCGTGTAACTGATATCGATCTCGTCAGCCTGTTGTTCCACGCCAGACTTCTGCCTTACTTCTTCCGCCCAGCAATCGCAGAATCATTGGCGTTTGTGTTAACGTGCATGACTGCCCCGTTTCCCTTAAAATAAAGCTTGTGTGAGAAACGCTGCACATCTGGGTCCTCCTCCTGTTCTGGTTCTGACACAAAGTAACACCGATATTTCCGATACTGTATTTTATTTGTGTAGGGAAGGATGAGTATTGGTGTTGATACCAACCCTTTCTAAGGTATCAGTACCAAATTTATTATATTGAAATTTGTATTGAATTGTCATTGATATCGTTTTGAAATATTCTATGCAACAAGATTAGACGTGACACTCGGGGGTAAAAAAAGGTGTTTAAGGCAAAAATAAGATCAAAGACTGTCTGGAAAAATTGGCCAAATAATAATAGTGCTGAGACAGTGGCCTAAATTATAATAGTGCAATGAAAGAATAGTGCAAATACAACTGCACTATGCTGAACTAACCCATGATTTTTGACCCATTCCTTACATCAAAGGGTTAAACAAACATTTATACATATAAACCAGGTGTCATTAAGTGCGATATTCCAGGGCACTTATCCAGCATGTTTTGGATGTTTTATTCCTCCATTGCCCTCGATCCATTATCAGGCTCATACAGAGCATGCTGATGAGCTCATTATGAACTAGGCGTGTTGGAAGAGGGAAACATGCAAAGCATGCTGGGTAGAGCCCTTTGAAGATTAACGTTGGTGACACACACTTGAATCTTCCAGAAATTGACCAACTCAGTGGCCTTAGGGTTGGGCCCCCGCCCCGAGACTGGGAGGTCACAGGCTTGAGCCTTTGCCGACTTACACCATTGGTACCCATTGTCCGCCTGCTTGGCGCTCAGCTTTAGGGGTTGGACTTGGGGGGTTTGGTCATCTAATAACTAGTAAAAATCTGGAAAAATAGAGAGAGGAAAAAAAAGAATCTTCCAGAAAGTGATTAAAGGTTTATACAACATCTGTAAGATTTACGTTGTGTAAAAAGAGCATAATGAGAATGAAAAATGATCTGCATTTATATAGCGCTTTTCAAGTCAAGACTTCCCAAAGTGCTTTACATTGTGCTTCACATTTCCCATGCAGCCATGTAAGGCGCTAAACCTGCTTATTGGGGGTATTAGAGGTTCAGTGTCTTACCCATGGACACTCGACATGTAACATGGAGGAGCCGGGATTCGAACTGCGATCTCTTGATCCTGAGACGAGCGCTCTACCTCCTGAGCCACTGCCGCCCCCAAAAGCATAAAATTTTACTTGAAAAAAAACACTGATTCGGTTGCCAGAAAAAATAGATACTTTTCAAATACGTACAGGATATCTCTGCAAGGGAGTTATAAAAGTTGATGACTAGTTTTAAAGGTACAATGTGTATTATTTAACCAGTATATATACAATGCTACCTATACTTGAAAGTGTCTCTACATACAAAGGTTCCAGGTTACAAAGAACCTGAACGGGAAAATATTGCCACTAGTTACGATGGCGTTTCAAGATACAAAGTCAAAAGGACAGTACAGTACGCGCTGCCATTCACTGATCCAAGAGTTCTACCTAGCAACCTAGCATGCTCTTTGTGTCCCCTCCCCGATCTGTAAACAGTCTACTGAATGGTACCGCTAAGAAGAGCAATCATTAAAAATGGACCCCACGAAAAACATGCAAAAAAGTGGGCAAGGAGAAAGGAAGAGGAAGACACTTTTTCTGGGCTTCAAAACAAAGCAAGAGATAAAAGAAAGCTATGAAAACACACACTGCTGTGTGGGAGGAGCTCAGAGCCAACAAAGCGGAGGAGGCAGCCATCATTCCATCAGCCCAAATTAAAGACATTTCGTCAAAATGCCATGAAGTCTCTGAACTAGTGGAAATATATCACCCAGAAAAAGTGTTGAAAGGTTGAAAGCCGGCAAAAGCAGACGTCATTACAGTTTTTTAAGAAACGCGGAAAAACACTACTGAGGACCACTGAACAAAGAGGCCAGTCAAAACTTAAATTTTTATATATATATATATATATATATATATATATATATATATATATATATATATATATATGTATATATATATATATATATATATATATATATATATATATACCGGAGCCATATCCCCCTAGTGGGAGCTGGCTAGAGTCAGGAACACGTTCGTATTTCTGACTCTTTCTGGGAGATTGATACAGAGGAGGGGATTCCCAGCCCCCTCGCTTAACCCACCTGATGTGTTGGGAGTCATTAGGTGTCCAAACCCCCCCAATTCCAACCCCTAATGCCAAGCGCCAAGCAGGAAGGCAATGAGTACCAATGTTGTAAGTCTTAGGTATGACTCGGCGGAGGTTTGAACCAGCAACCTCCCAGTCTCGGGGCGGGCGGACTTAAATTAATATTTGTATTATTTCCTTTATTCTTTGTTTTGTTTTATTTTTTTACATTATTTGCCTCTCATTTTATGTTCATTATGTGGTAATCTAATTCTAACATGTATTTGTTTCATGTTTCGATGCTCTTTTGTGCTTCATTAAAAAAATATCCCAGTTTTGCGAGGCTTGGAATGGATTACCGCTTTTACTTTGAAAAGGTGTCTTTACATACAACGCTTCAGGTTACCCAGCTATTTCCAGAACAAATTACATTTGTGAGTAGAGGCACCAATGTATCTGTAGACTCACAGTGACCATATATTTTTTCTCCTTCATTTTTTTGCCGAGCCTTCTGTCTGTTTTTTGTTTATTTGTGTACACGTAGCCTCAAGATGGCGAACAAGAACGTCAGCCCTTTAGGTGAGGCACTGTTGTTTAAAATAAATGCTAATTTCTCAAACTAAAAGTATTTAATAAAATACACATTCAAATGTTAATTCCAATATTTTTGCTTATGATTTAAAGCAATACTAATGTTTTTTTCTTTGTTAAATGTTTTTTTACCACAAAGAGGCGCAAAATAATACACATTGTCCCTTTAATAATACCTTGCAATGCCTGACCATTTCTTAAACTTTTTTTCAACACTGAAGAACATCGCTTAGGCAATGAAAATAAGTCTAAATAAAGCTCATAGAGCAGAGTAAATTTATTTTTACCCTCAAAAAAACTCCAAATTTAGTCATCAATCACTGAACCCCTGGCAACAAAAGTGAGTACACTTGTGAGTACCCCTCTATGTCCAAACAAAGCATTGCTTGTCATTTTGTTTAAATACCATGTGACTTGTTACTCTTACTAGTTCTCAGGTATGAATAGGGAGCAGGTGTGTTCAATTTGTAGTACACTCTGTCATACTGGTCACTGAAACTATGTCAAGGAAATCCCTGGGGACCTTAAAAAATATCCATCCATCCATTGTCTTCCGCTTATCCGAGGTCGGGTCGCGGGGGCAGCAGCGTTAAAAGGGAAGCCCAGACGTCCCTATCCCCAGCTACCTCCTCCAGCTCATCCGACGGGACCCCGAGGCGTTCCCAAGCCAGCCGAGAGACATAGTCTCTCCAACGTGTCCTGGGCCGCCCCCGGGGCCTCTTGCCGGTGGGACATGCCCGGAACACCTCCCGAGGGAGGCGTCCAGGAGGCATCCTTATTAGATGCCCGAGCCACCTCAACTGGCTCCTCTCAACGCGGAGGAGCAGTGGCTCTACACCGAGTCCCTCCCGGATCACTGAGCTTCTCACCTTATCTCTAAGGGAGAACCCAGCCACCCTGCGGAGGAAACTCATTTCAGCCACTTGTATCCGGGATCGAGTTCTTTCGGTCATGACCCAAAGTTCATGACCATAGGTGAGGGTAGGAACGAAAATCGACCGGTAGATCGAGAGCTTTGCCTTTCGGCTCAGCTCCCTCTTCACCACGACGGACCGGTACAGGGTCCGAATGACGGCAGACGCTGCACTGACCCGTCTGTCGATCTCCCGTTCCATCCTACCCTCACTCGTGAACAAGACCCCAAGATACTTGAACTCCTCCACTTGGGGCAAGACCTCCTCCCCGACCCGGAGGGAGCATACCACCCTTTTCCGACTGAGAACCATGGCCTCGGACTTGGAGGTGCTGATCCCCATCCCGGCCGCTTCACACTCGGCTGCGAATCGCTCCAGCGAGAGCTGAAGATCACGGCCTGAGGAAGCCAACAGCACCACGTCATCTGCAAAAAGCAGTGACGCAATGCTGAGGCCCCCAAACCGGACTCCATCCCCGCCAAGGCTGCGCCTAGAAATTCTGTCCATAAAAGTTATGAACAGAATCGGTGACAAAGGGCAGCCCTGGCGGAGCCCAACCCTCACCGGGAACGAATCCGACTTAGTGCCGGCAATGCGGACCAGACTCTGGCACCGGGCATACAGGGACCGCACAGCCCGGATAAGACTGTGCGGTACCCCATACTCCCGAAGCACCCCCCACAGGGCCTCCCGAGGAACACGGTCAAATGCCTTATCCAAGTCCACAAAACACATGTAGACCGGACAGGCAAACTCCCATGCACCCTCAAAGACCCTGAAGAGTGTATAGAGCTGGTCCAGTGTTCCACGGCCAGGACGAAAACCACACTGTTCCTCCTGAATCCGAGATTCGACTTCCTGGCGGACCCTCCTCTCCAGTACCCCTGAATAGACCTTACCAGGGAGGCTGAGAAGTGTGATTCCCCTGTAGTTGGAACACACTCTCCGGTCCCCCTTCTTAAAGACGGGAACCACCACCCCAGTCTGCCAGTCCAGAGGCACTGTCCCCGATGTCCACGCGATGTTGCAGAGGCGCGTCAACCATGACACGCCCACAACATCCAGAGCCTTAATGAAGTCCGGGCGGATCTCATCGACCCCCGGGGCCCTGCCACCGAGGAGTTTTTGACAACCTCGGTGACTTCAACCCCAGTGATACGAGAGCCCAACCCAGAGTCCTCAGGCTCTGCTTCCCCAGAGGAAGACGTGCCGGTGGAATTGAGGAGGTCTTCGAAGTACTCCGCCCACCGATTCACAACGTCCCGGGTCGAGGTCAGCAGCGCCCCATCGGCACTATACACAGTGTCGATGGCACACCGCTTCCCCCCCCTAAGACGTCGGATGGGTGAAGAGAGGGGCGGAGCTGTCAACTGATCACCACCTGGTGGTGGGTTGGCTTCGATGGTGGGGGAAGATGCCGGCCCGACCCGGCAGACCCAAGCGTGTTGTGAGGGTCTGTTGGGAACGGCTGGCAGAATCTCCTGTCAGAAGAAGTTTCAATTCGCACCTCCGGCAGAACTTCGCCCATGTCCCGAGGGAGGCGGGGGACATTGAGTCCGAGTGGACCATGTTCCGCGCCTCCATTGTCGAGGCAGCTGATCGGAGCTGTGGCCGTAAGGTAGTCGGTGCCTGCCGCGGCGGCAACCCTCAGACCCGTTGGTGGTCACCGGCGGTGAGGGATGCCGTCAAGCTGAAGAAGGAGGCTTATCGGGCCTTCCTGGACTGTGGGACTCTGGAAGCAGCTGGCAGGTATCGGCTGGCCAAGCGGAATGCGGCTTTGGCGGTTGCCGAGGCAAAAACACGGGCATGGGAGGAGTTTGGGGAGGCCATGGAAGCCGACTTCCTTAAAAAATAAGATGTGGCAATACATAAGGCACCCCAAAGCTACAAGATGATTGCCAATATCCCGAATTTGAGCTGCGGTAAAGCGGCCAAGATCCTCCAACTTTTAAAAAAATCAGAGAGCACTCACAACAGGGCTGGTAATGGATCCCCAAAGATCTGGAGTGCAGAGTGTCACATCAAAATGCTATCTAGGAGAGATAGGCGCAGAAGTGCTGTCAGCTTTGCAGCAGAGATTGAAGAGCTGGGGGGGTCAGACTGGTAATATTCAGCCCATTCACTTCAGGAACCTTCGTTTTAGAGTGTACTCACTTTTGTTGCAAAGTGGTTTAGTTATTAATGGCTATAGTTTGAGTTTTTAAGGGCTAAAATAATTTAACGCTGCTATAAAGGCTTTGCATCGACTACCATTAATTTTGTTAAAGTGATGTTTCTTCATTGTTGTTCTACTAAACACTATAATGAAATCTGCAGAAATGTGAGGAGTGCTCACTTTTGTGACATACTGTATATATATATACTGTAATAGTAAATAAAGTACCGGTACTATGAACAAAAAATGTTTTGGTGCCATCTACAAAAACACCACCAGAATAGAATATCAGTGAGTGTCTGTGTGTGTGTTTTTTTGTTTGTGTGTGTGTGTGAATGGGTAAAGTGTCTATTGTAAACCTCTTTGAAGGTCCTCAGTGACTGGTAAAGCGCTATAAAAATGCTGTGCATTTACCATTACTATTAAAATACTTACGAAAATACTCCTACCGAAATATTGTGACAGAACAGCCACAAAAATACAGTACAACTACCAAAGTGATCACATAATATTGGCGGGGACAAGCCAAAGATTGCTTGATATATATGGTAATATGCCACCTCTGTCAATGCCAAATCTACACCTTCTGGCAAAATTTCGCTACAGAACACTTTAATGTCTTTAAGTGACAGCTTAATTTATTTGACTTTGTGCTGTCTGTTGCCAACATTTGTAACATAGCAAGCACACCGTTCATTGCTTATCTCCCTCCATTGTCGCAGTGAAGTGCTACGAGAGGAGACTTTACCTTGTCTCTCTTCGCTTGTCTCTGGATCTATGTTAAATATTTTTGAATGGGGTCACTTGAAAGCCTGCGACACTTTGTTTTTTTCACTTTACACTCAATGCTTATACTCTGTGCTCATTGCACTGTGTGGAGGCTAAATGCAAACTAAACACTGAGTAGGTCACTGCCCTGCGATTGGCTGGCAACCAGTTCAGGGTGTCCCCTGCCCACTGCCCGGAGATGGCTGGGATGGGCTCCAGCCCCCCGCGACCCTAATGAGGATAAGCGGTACGGCTAATGAGATGAGATGAGACTATAGAAATGTAATGGGTTGTTTTTCAAATGAGGTTTTATGATTTGTAATAGTCCAACCGTCCGTGAAATCACCATCCAAAAAAACCCGCCCCCCTTAGCCACACCCCTTACTCCGACGTCACGCAACGGCTCTGCGTTTTGCACGGTGTGTTTTTTGGTCGCAGCTTCTGCCGCTGCTGATCGTGTCCCGGTGCCACGAAAAGAGACGTCTGGGATTGTTTTCTCATTTCTTTGTTTTTTTCATCTAAGGAGATGTCGACAATCAGAAGGGACGAAGGAGCTTGATTCCAAGCAAGAACAGAAAATAGGGAACGCCGTTGCACTTGAATGTGAAAATGGATGTTCCCGCCGCGGGAGAGCGCGTCTTTGCGGTGGAGAGCATCGAGAAGAAGCGTAGCCGGAAGGTCAGTCACATGGGAAATTTGAGATGCGGCTTACTATAAACTCCGATTGTTGACATGTTCTCTTCTTAAAACACGTGATAAGCCAAAGAGGCCCTTTCTCTCTCGGTTCATGCTGTTTTGTTATGCCTTCGCAGGGACGGTTCGAGTATCTGGTCAAGTGGCGTGGCTGGTCCCCGAAGTAAGTGACCTCCTATCTTGTCAGCAACTCCAACTCCAATATCCTATAGTACGGGATTAAAAAAATAATAATACAATTGCACCTTAAATGATGCACGAAATTTTTCATTTGTGAATTCACGACTTTTACACCTTTCCTTCACGTTTACGTGCCTTCCAGGTCCTTCCAAGTTTATTGTTTGTTTATGATAAATGTATCCACTAGGGCTGCAACTAACGACGGTTTTAATAGTCGACTAGTCACAGACTATTGAATTAAATTGTCTATTTTCATTGATATCAACGTTGTATGCAATGAGATTAGACATGACACTCCAAGGTGAACGTGTAATAAAGAGTTTGAATTGATATAAATAAGGATAAGGGCATTTTTTTACAACATAGTGTTTAGAGCAGGGTTTTTCATTCAGAGAGCTATTTTTTGTCTCTACTTCGTGCTAAGGGCACCCAGTTTGATATCCAAAATGACTATGTTGCTACTATATTATTACCTGACTAATTATTGGAAGTATGGTTAAAATGACTCAGTCATCCATTAAAGAAATCATAATGACCCAGCACTGTTGAGCTATTTTCAGAACAAGTCTGCAGGCACCTGAGCTGTCCTTGGGGATCACCCTTATGCCTGCGGGCCCCATGTTGGAGACCCCTGGCTTAGAGAAATGAAATGATCTGCATTTATATAGCGCTTTTCAAGTCAAGACTTCCCAAAGTGCTTTACATTGTGCTTCACATTTCCCAATAGCGGCCGTGCAGCCATGTAAGGCGCTAACCTGCTTATTGGGGGTATTAGGGGTTCAGTGTCTTTCCCAAGGACACTTCGACATGTAACATGGAGGAGCCGGGATCCCGCCACTGCCGCCCGGCCTAAGTTATAATAATTGTGCAATGTTTGTGAATGAAAGAGAATTGTGCATTGTAACAATAGTGAAATGAAAAGAAGTGCAAGAACATTTAAAAGCAACAACAAGAAAAGAAAATAAGCAGATGTACAGTTTTAGTACCACAACATTTAGCGGCCCAGATTTGTGCGCACGTCTAGGGTGGTGATGGCCCTGGGGAAGAAGCTATATCTGAACCTGTTCGTCATTATTTTGACGGACCTGTAGCGAACAATCTGATAATTATTCATTTAAGTAGTATTTTTAGTAGTGTTTTTATTTTCCGTACCCAGGGTAAAATGCTCCCAAAACCTAAGGAGATTTGGTACACGCACTTGATCTTGACGCCAGCATTTATGTATTTTTAGGTTACTGCTAGACACAGAGACACTATTGCTAATGTGCGGTTCTCAGTGGATATTATATTTATGTAGCAGCACTTATCTGTGTTGGAAAAATGTGTCTGGCGACAATAGTCGCAATGAATTTTATTGTTGATTATTTCTATTATTGATTTTTGTCCACAGCGTCGACTAATTGTTGCAGCCCTAGTACCCACAAGCTGTTCTGTAATTGCATATTTATCAATGTTCTAACTAACCTGTATAGATTGGCATTTCTTGCCATTTAAAGTGTGTGTCACATTTCTTCTAATGGCCTCCTCTTGCGACAGATATAATACATGGGAGCCCGAAGAGAACATTCTGGACCCAAGACTACTCCATGCTTTTGAGAACAGGTAACTTTATTTTTGGAAGTGATACACAAATTAGCCAACATGGCAAAACTTGTTTGAACTTGCTTTAGCCTACATTTCCAGTTTTCCATCAACATTTTCACCAACACTACCTACCGCTTTACACATTGGCCTACCGCTTGTCTCCCCTTGAAAACACCTATCAATTTAAAAACAAAAATGACTGAATTTTCCGATTTAAAAAAACAACAAAAAGTATTTTGCGTGAACAAACCGCTCCAACGATTGCCTTCGATTTCTGTTTTGGTCAAAGTTAGCCACTACCCGTGTTGTTGTTTTTTATATTCTGGAGAGGGACTGTGTTTTGGCGCTCAAAAGGTTGGCATGAGTGCATCAAAATCAAATGTAAGTAATAAAATCTAAAACGTCCAGTTGATGGCTTCCTAGCTTAAAATTTTGAGTAATGCAGCAGGTTCTAGGTCACTGTTTCTCAATCGGTAGGTCAGAACCCCAAAAGTGGTTTGTGGGGCTTTATCTTGGCAAAATAGTGCTAGGAAGAAAAAAGAAAATATGTTTGATTACAGTCCTTAACAGTAGACGGCGATAGTGCCTAGCTCAATCTCTTCTACCCGTTCAGTCAATCGGCGCGTTTGAGAGGCACCACATTCCGCGTTATTGTCAATTTTTTTGGTTTTGTTGCCTTTTTCTGGCAACAATAATGGGTCCCAAGAAAATAAGTGATGAGGGGGAAGAAAAGTGGAAAACAGTGACAAAAATGATCAGGTCAAAGAAGAAAACTATTACGAAAAATAAAAATGGTGTAAGACGGTCTGCCATTGAAGTGCTCCTGGTAGGTAAAGCAAATGGTTTAAAAATGTGATATTTTTAACGCTCCATAAGTACATTATTCTATTCACATAATTAAATAACTGTCAATGTTTAAGTACACAATTTATTAATATTTTGAATTTCATTTAGTATGTGACTATTTTAAAGCAATTTTAAGAAGTTGCTTGTATGCGAGTATATACAGTACTTGATGTCATTCTGGCTTTGCTACTCGTTTTATTTTTTTAAAAAGGTTAATATATTCTACTTTCTCTGCTTTAAACGGCACAATCCTTTCATTTGATATAGCTGAAATTTTGTCTTGATTTTGTCACAACTTGTCATTAGGGTGGACTGGTGGGTCCGGAAGTCAGACCAGTTGAGTTTCAGTGTTCTAGATGATGCTGTACGTCAGGTCTAAATGCCGGTACGATGGTTAAGAACTGTGCAGACCTTTGAGACTTTTTCTGATTAAGGGTTATAAAAATAAAGATCACTTGACTTGACATCTTTCAATCATCATCATGTTTTAAGCAAGATTTACGTGTTAGCAATAAGCCGCCTGCATCATGTGTTAGTTATTCAACACCATCCCATAGGATGGATTAGGATTATAACTGGTGTCATGGCAAGGTCAAATCAGGGTAAAGGTCGGAGCAAAGTGCGGCATTGGCCGCCCTTTTGTCACATGATTTCGTTGCATGTCATTGTCAGTTTATTTTTTCAAGTCATCGCATGCAGTTGTATTATCAAAAAAGCATAGACCTATACTTTATTCCTGTTTGTTCATTTGTTTCCTTTTGCATAAATTGTAGACATTATCTTACAACGTATTTTGATTCAAACAAATTGGCCTCCACTTGAAACATTTGTTATTTATTACAACAGTGTTTTATTCCTAACACATTTTTGCTTACGTAAGTGAAAGTCTAATATTTCCCTTGAAGTGATAAAAACTAGACTTTAGGATACACATTTTGAGTTTTTCTGGTCCTAATTTATTGAAAGTTCGCGTTAAAAACAAAAGTTTTGTTTACCACTAAAATCAATTGGCTTCATAAATCCAATCATCTTTTACCGTCATAATCTGACCAACTTCCCTCAGCTCCGCATTAGTGGGAGTCTTCTGTGGTTATCTTCTGGCTATGTGCTGTAAAATCTGTTAGCGGCGTCATAACTGAATAATTTCAATGTGTATTGTGCTAAATGTCACTGGCATTTCTCAAGCCTCTGTGTTCTTGCACACACTGCAACCTTTGAGGCGCAGGTCACACGTTAGCATGGACATCACTCTCCATCTGTTTCAGCAATTACCTCCCTCTCTCTTGCTCACTCTCTCACAAAAAGAGAGATTTTATTGAAACTAATTGCACGTCTCTCCGGGGAGCCAAATTGTCCGAATGCCAGGCTATGAAAATACACTGAGTCGTCACTGTAATTAGATGTGAGGGGAGGTGGTTGGGGGAGGGGACTGACATCACTCCTGTCTGCAGTATTGAGTTACTGCTGTGGAGAGAAGAGTATGGAGAGCGAGGAGAAAAAAAGTCAACAAGGGCCTCGAGCCTTCAGCGCCTGCATTCACTCACAAGAACACTTGGGTTTTTCTTTCAGGAGGATGAGACTCTTCTTTCTGCGGCGTTAACCCTTTACAGATTCGTAGCTCCAGTTTTGGCACACGTCGTCATAATTTATAACGTATTGTGTTGCTGCGTGACAGCAAGTTTACTTAGTGCAAGGCAGCTTCCTTCCTTCACAGCCTGCTGTTTCTCTCACAGGGAACGTCAAGAGCAGCTGATGAGCTATCGCAAGAGAGGACCCAAACCCAAGCACCTTCTGGTTCAGGTGAGAAAATAGTGCTGCATGTTTGTTTGTGGCTTTTTTATTCAGGCACAGCACTCCAAAAACAGCATCAATAATTTATAAACCAAAGAAAACATTAAAAAACTTGCATACAAACAGCTATACAATACATAAACATGTGCCCAAAGAGAGTTGGCCAAAGCGGAAAATTTTAAGTGCGTACCCCTGTTCCATTCTTTCCTTACAGGGAAGAAACATTCAAAATCAAAACAAGAAAACAGAACTTTGCCCCACAAATGAAAATCTGAAAATAAAGAAATCACATTTTAAACCGATAATGGTACCACTAGTGACTCCTATAACATATAATACCCAAAGAAACTCTTTATATATTAATATTATTCCGTATATTTATCTTAAATACATATAGTATAACATGGGACAGAAACCGTTCAGACCACTGAACAGCTGTATGCCAATGCCAACGTCTGGTATTGATCATCGATAGCATTGGAGCGTCGTTTCAAACAACAGTGGATGTAAGACAAGGCTGCATTCTCTCTCCAATTTTGCTCACCATCTTCCTGATGTGGATTGTGACCGAAGCCCTGGATTAACATGAAGGTACAGTCAGCATTGGAGAAAACAACATCACTCCGTTTTGCTGATGATATTGCCGTACTGGCAGGAAAAGAACAGGAACTGTCAATCGCCTGGATCAAGCATCAACGGTATAGGATGGAAATCAGCACAGAAAACAAAAACAAAAGTAATGGTCAACAACCCCCAAGTTCCCCCCTTAAACATCACCATCAACCACGAAGAGCTTGAACCCGTCACAAAATTTGATTATCTTTAAACTGTCCTATCCGCGAAGGGCCAGAACCAGAAATCATGGCCTGGATGATAGGAAAACAGAAAAAGAACTGGGCTGACAACATCAAAGAATAGACTTGTGTCAACTTTGACATGACCCAAAAACAGGCCAGGAACCATCAGCAGTGGAAAAAGCTGTACTCCTCAGTGGTTGCAACCCAGGGATTCGTAAACCGTGAAAATAAGAGACATTTTAAGGTCGTCATTTAAATCCTTAACCTTTTCGGGTGGCACAATGGCTTTTCAATGTTTTGCGAGAATATTTGAACTTGAGGTTATAGATTCCTCTGACCTTATGAGTGTCTGCTCTGTAAATGCATGATTTAAATTGAATAGCAAAAATGACATTATTGTCTAAAAAAGTGCTTCTTAGTGTTAGGACCAAATTAAAAAAGCGGAGGAAAAGTGAAAAACAGTGAAAACAGCAATCAAGTCAAAGAAGGAAAAGTCTATTTGTGGTGTTTTTAAAAATGAGAACTTTATAATCATATCAAAAATAGTGAATCCTAGCTTATATTGGGGGTTACTTTCCAGAAAGAACCTGTGATAGGCAAAATCTGTGAAGTAAAAAGAGTGTAGTAAGTGCAATGAAGTATTAATACATAGCTAATGTGTATCCCAGATAAAAACATTAAAAAAAACAGTACTGTACTGTAAATTCCGGATTACTTTCTTTCTGTTTGCTGGCTGTTTGACAATGAGATACGACAATACTTGTAAATGTGATTCAAACGCAGTATCTGTAGTTCCAAAAATACAAATGGCAATTTTTTTGTGCACGTTTACCTGACACAAGGTCACTCATCGGTTTCTTTTAATACCATTCAGGAATGTGTTAAATGTAACATGTGCTAAAGTGAGTGACAGGTCACAAAGCGCATCAGTGACATTCTTCTTGGCTGAAATCACTGACACAGGAAACACTTTAAAGTAATGTCACCAGAGGGGCCCGGAATGTAACACGGCCTCTGCCTGCAACAGGAAGTGTCTCAGGTTGTACTTGTAATGTAACCTCTAAGTGTCCAAAGTATAATAGAAAGCAAAAACCACTTGATATGTCAGTTATAATAGTTTAACAGTACCACACTATAAGGCGCACCAAATTATAACGGGCACCCCCAAAAATAATCTTTTGTCATATCGTTATCATACATAGGGCTCACCGGACTATTTGGCACGTGAAATTAAGACTACAGTAAGAGTTTCCGTGTGTAAAAGTTCATATTAATGCAATTGATTTATATGTGCCATGCATTCATATGTGCCGCTGACCAAAACTGCATAACATTAAATGCAATAAGAATGGAATCGAGTCATTGCTGCGAGAGTGCCAACACCCTACCTCTAGACCACCAGTGGTGAAGATGATATACAAAATGTCATTCTACCATATCCATGTATCACACTATTTCACAGTTCACAGTTCCACAACGCTGATTTGTGAAGTGTGGTGAGAGGTTTAAACAGTTGCTTCGTTTCTTCACCTGTGCAACAATAACCTCTTTGTTTAACTCCTTAACGTTCCTGTCAAATTGTCTTAAAATCTATATCCAAGACATACCCAAAGTAAATTGAATTGAACATTTTGGAGAATTAAGAGGTTTTGGTTTCTTTTGAAAGGTAACACTCAGAAGTTTTGTCCCAGACTCAAACACTGTAAGTAATAATAATAATATAATAATAATAATAATTTCCTTGTATTGTCATTCTGTGTAACAATGTACACAGAACGAAATGTCGATTGCACCTGACCCGTTGTAGCGAGCCCATGCAGCCGCAGCCAACAGAGGGCGCCGCCGACCACTTTTTAAGTCTTAGGAATGACTCGGTGCTACTAACATTCAATAATCGGAGTTGGAGCATACAGAAATAGGTTTTTATTCTCACCTAAATTTTGTTTTTTGTAATTGAATGCCTGCAGGACAGTGTAGCATGGGTGTATCAGCTGGATATTTGGTGAGACGGTAGCTTGAAGCCTTACCTGGTACCTTGTCATATTTGATCACAATCTGAAAGACTAATTATTGTATTTTACACATTTTTCTAAGGTCAGGCTATGGCGTTTCCAAAAGTGTCCATTGTTAGATGACTGCTTTACTACACTAAAAGCTTTGCATATTTGGATTTTACCGTGGCCATTAGACATTGTGAAAGAGTTGTAATGTTACATATCTCTTTCTAGAAGACAAATCAATGATTGTGCGCGTTATAATGGTGCGTAAAAATTGAATTACGAATTGCCTTGCCTTGCGCACTTTTAATTTCTGCTCTTATTTGAATGCACATCTAAAAATTGTATACACTTATGTTGAAAATGTTATTAGCCAACCAATGTGTCAATCATCATTTAAATCTGTTACTAGTGGCTGAAGATATTCGGCCGTATGGAGGTGATATCGGGTTTATAAAACAGGCTTATGTAGGCTAATGCGAGCTGGTGAATGGTGAAATAAGACTGCTATTGGCTGAAAAAGGGGTCAATCGAAAGGGGAGATGCTAAGTACCATATTAAGAATAATTGTGTGGGTGTTTATTTTGAAAGTGGATTTCTGGTGCGAAACAGACAAACATTTCAAAAAGCACCATTGAACAAAGAAGACACGCTTTTAGGCGGATGTCGATTTATCTGTCTGCTTTATCGTGTGTTTTGGGGTAAATATTTTACAAGGTTGGATTTTATGGCTTGTCCTTGTTGTAACAATGCCTTTTTTGCGGACATTCAAAGAATTTGATTACGGCCAAGGGACATAACTAGTGAGTTACGTGGGCTCTATAGTTTTCGGGTATCTTGTTTCAAACTTAGTGATGTTTCTGTGATGAGTATATTGTGAAATTTATAAGTACATCTAGAATCCCAAAGGTTTAAGCTTTACAATGATGCGTAGCATGACGTGTTTCAGTTACTGGTGACACCGTACAGACACGTATTTGTTTATCAAAAGGCTGGCGGCTCACTGGCAGGCCGGCGAAACGTTAAGTGGTTAAGAGCGTTACAAATAGTTGTGACTTGATTATAGAGTTTATGATAAAAACCTTGTCATATCTTTGTCCAGGTCCCATCTTTTGCCCGGCGATCTAGTCTACTTTCTGGCCTTTGTGAAACGTCCCTGCAAGACTGCAACGACAATACCAGTTCAATCCTGTCATCGCAGCCCCAGAAGCAGCAGTCCAAGTTTAACATTGAGAAGCAACGACAGTACCAGCCCATGAACAGAGACACTGAGACAGAGCAGCACACCAACGGCGTCAAGTTCTATTACCAGTTCAAACCCAACAAATGTCACTTTAAACAGCCGGAACCGCATGTGCAGGATTCTGTTTTTGAAAAGACCAGCGAGGTCAACACTCCTGGGATTCCTGTAAAAGAGAATAATCTCCCTCCAGTGCTGCAGCAAAAATGGTTCCGCGATAAGACTTCAGGAGTTCTAACCCAAGTCAAGGACATTACCATGAAGATGGGTAAGCTCCCGGCGGACCTCAACAGTCACCTGGACACTGAAAAAGCTAAGCCTAAACAGCATAACGGCGGCAAACTAAAAATTGTGAAAAACAAAAACAACGACGGGCGTATTGTTATTGTCATGAGCAAGTACATGGAAAAAGGAATCAATGCGGCGCAGGTTACCAATGGTGACCCCAGTTCCGCAGATGACACAGAAAGGCACATGGAGAAGATGAAGCTGGTCAGAAATCTTGGCCTGGTTAATGGATTTTCAAAGAAACCCAAAACCATCTCGGGATTTGCTAGAGACTGTACCAAAGCCCACGAGGATCCCACCCAAACTAGGGTGGCTGTGACAGAACAGGATAAACACCTTGAGGTCACGGGTCAGTGTCTGCCTCAATCTTGTCAGCCTTTACAACCCACACCCAAACCTAATCTGGCCTCTTCGCCTTTAGACACCGGAGCTCACGCCCTTGCTGAGAAGACAACAAGCCAAGGTGAGTCCCAAGGATTAAAGAGACACCTTTCTGACACTGACAGCGAGCACAGTGATAACAAAAGGTTTTTAAGCTCTCGTCACACACACTCCGCACCACCCCAAAGCATTAGCACTGACCAAAATGGCCTCCAGGCTCCATTTTCTTTGCCGTTCTGTGACTATGCTGCCCAAGAGGAGCCTATTGACTTAAGAATTGTCAAGCCCAAGCCTCTGGTCACTGCTTCTGTACTGGGACTTCACTTGCAGGCGGACTTGCAAGTGAAAGAGCAAACTCCAAGTCAGCCTGTAGCTGACAGTGTTGAGACGTTGGATTTGACAACTGTCGATGAGCAGGACAAAGGCCAAGTGGAGACTTTGTTTCCTTCCTTCCAACCCTCTTTGGGGAATATCATCATCACTGACATTACCACAAACTGTCTCACGGTTACCTTCAAAGAGTATGTTACAGTCTAACTGTATTCATGTACATGAGAGATATATGTATTTACAATGGCTTGAATGTTCAAATAGAACCTGTTTTTATATCATTTTGTAAAGTTCAATAAGAATTCGCTTTTTTTATTTGGTTTTATCCTGCATGATATGTTGTCATTTGGTATGGCCTTATCAAATGGAGTTATTTCAAACTTGAAAAACAACAAAACAAATGTTACAAGCTAAAATAAAACACTTGAGTTAAAAATAACCCAGTTTGGGTCAAGAGTAAACTTATTCATTACTTGGGTTGATTATAACTAACTTTAGGTTGATGTAAACAAACAACCATATTTCTAAGCACATTCTGTTTGAAAAATCGTACGCAAAAATTAGGTTGCTCTTGAACATTCCCTAAACCTCATGCTCTCTTAAAGGTACAGTGTGTATTATTTGACCACGAATATTGCTGTATGGTGTAGTGTAACTGAAAATATGTTTTGTGAAAAAGCACAAGGAAGAATACAAACCAGAAAGACTAAAAGTGACAAATGCACCATTTTTCTTCTCTTTTTTCCTCAGCCTTTTTGAAGTTTTTGGGTACCTGTCGCAGCAAGATGGCTGACAATTATGTCAGTTCTCTTTAGGGGAGCCACATGTTATATAAAATAGATACAAATGTATTGGTATGTTTTGCTTACTATTCAAACCAAGTTTTTTTGATTAATGAAGTTTGTTCTACCACTAGGAGTTGCTACATAGTACACACTGTTCGTTTAAAAGAACTAATGTAACACAATTTGCTCATATTTTTGCAAACCCTCCAGTAAACATTTGTTCATGACCACCCAGTTTGATGTATATCATAAGGTTTGCATAATTTAAAGCTGTGGTGTGTCATTTGAGGTGTCCCTAAAAAGTTGATGGTTGATTTTTTTTTAGCAATGCCCAATTGAGTTCAAAGAGCTTTTTTTCTACCACGTCTATCTGCTTTTATCTTACTTTAGCTAACACTGTTCTGGTTCGCGCGACACATTAGGTAAAAATACAGGGGGGGTTGAAGAGGGACTTTATGATTATCGCATTTTCATGTTAGTGTAAAAAAAGATTTACAAATTTGTTATTCAAGCGTGTCTAAGAAAATTCACATACTTGATGGATGAGCTGACTGAGACAGCAATCGTGACTTTAGGACAGTTTGTCTAAATTCCAGACAGCACGTTTAACAACAACAAAACAACTCTTCTGAAAAAAAAAATAAGGGTTGTTTTGGTCAGCACCCCCACAAATGAAAAATGGGCGGTTTGTTTGTAATAACCCGAACCATTAGAGTCTTTTTTTAAACACATGCAATTTGGTTGTTTTCTACTAAACCGCCCCTTCTAAAACAATTTGTCTTGAATTCTGTTGTTTATAACAATCTCAAAATGACCTCAAAGAAAGGAATAGCATTTTCAAAAAAATCCCTTGATATGTTTTTAGTTTAATAGACACTCAAAAAATGAGAGAATACATCAATGAAGTTTTAACTTGTTAGGCGAACAATCAAGGACTTTTGAAGAAACCCTTACAAAGACATCTTCCAAATCTATTCTAAAGCCCTCTCCTGAGCCCTTTTCTTTTAATAAAGTCCCTTTGGTTACAAAAAGCAGATTCACCCTAAAGGGTGTGAAAATCAAAGAACAGCATCATTAGGGGACAACAGCGACAATACTCATGACAGTGCATAATAGTCAAAATAACAAACAACAGTGAGGTATAATAGTCCAAAAAACTGAAAACAACTTATCAACCTTCAAAACCAGGCCATTTAACGTTGACTAATTTTATACAAAACCACCCAGAACGTTGGATCGAACTGATTCAAGTGGTGAAAAATGCATTTTTGTCCTGTTTTTTTACTATATGTCTGTTTTAGATTGCAGTCTTAAACCAACTAAACATGCACTTATGTTCTTCCTAGGGGCTTGTGCTCACTTTTGTCATCTGTATTGAAATTTTTGTAATGAATAGAGGCTTTATGAAAATGTTTGTAAGGAAGAAATTTATACGGAAACTTGGTAAAATACACTGTGGTGTGTGCTTGCGTGTGTGTTAGCAGGAAGTGTGAACAGATGTATGTTTAAATACTTGTTTATACCAAACAAGGAAAGTACTTTTTGTCAAGAAGTGTTGTTTGTATTTCTAAAAAGAGCAATGTGTTAAATGAAACAAGAGCAATGTCTGTCTGTACCTTTGACACTCCTTTGTTCAGATGTTTGTAACATCCATCCGTTCATGCATTATCTGCACCGCTTATCCTCAGTAGGGTCGCGGGGGTTCTGGAGCCCTTCCCAGCTATTTTCGGGCAGTGGGCAGGGGACACCCTGAACTGGTTGCCAGACACTCACAGGGCACACAGACAATTTGCTCGTTCATTCACACCTAGGGACAATTTGGTTCGGCTAATTAACCTGATATGCATGTTTTTGGAATATTGGAGGAAACCGGAGTGCCCAGAGGATACCCACACAAGCACGGGGAGAACATGCAAAGTCCACACAGGAAGGATCCAACTCATGTCCTGTCGTGCTGCCTATGTTTACAACGATACAAGCATTTGTTTTTTTGTTTATCAAAAACTTTTCAGACCCATTTTAGTAAGTAACATAATTTCTGGACCATAAGCAGCACCTGACTATGTCCCCCAACCAATACATTTTTAAAGGAAAAACATTTGGAAATGCGTAACCCACACCTGAATATTAGCCGCATGTGCCCACTTTGAAACATGAGATATTTACTAAAAAACAATACACAGAAAGTTGTCAAAATTTTGAAAGCTTTTTTTGACTTCTCTTCCCGTTTCCAGTGTCTCTTCATCAATGCAAGGGTTTTCGTCCAGCCGCTTTGTTTACTTTATCGGCCAGCTCAATTGCTTTTACTATGAAAGCTGCTTCACATCCTTTTTTTTATTTCCATGATGGCCTGTTTGTGCTGATCATATTCATGTACAAAGTACGTTGATGGTTCACTTTGACGAATCCCTTAAGCATCTTAGGCAAGTACATCTTGGGTTTGCTCCCCCACATGAAACAGTACGGGTTTTGTTGGTTACCTGTAACAGAAAAGCCTCCTGACCTGGTTCAGATACAACACCTTCATCATCTGGTCGTCGTTGTTTTTTTTTTGTGTAAGGCGTTATCTTGTACATTAAACATCTCTGCATAAGCCGCAGGGTTGAAAGTGTGTTGCGGTTTATAGTTCCGTACCGGGAACTGATTATTAAGTCTATAAGAGTGGTTTACCAAACTAGTTTTAATTTATTTTTTTCAGCACTGCATTGGACATTATTTATGGGAATGACAGCCAGTTATTCTGAGTGGTTAGTCTGTGCTTTGTACTATCAATTCTCTTTTCAGGCTTGGGGTTCCAAGTGTGTTTGAAAAGCACATATCAAACCCTTATCAGATTATACACATAGATGAACACAGTGATTCTTGATTACTGACATAAACAACAATTCCTAAGTAATCTAGAAGAGTGGGTGCACGTGAAGTCAATGCTACCTTAACAGTTTCGCAATAATAAAATGATTTGCAAGATGAATTTGGTGTACGTGCTGATGTGCTTTCCTTACTGCTTTTATTTTGTTTTAATGACGTTGACCGCATACATTTTTGCTGCCAATTTTGCTTCCCGATATTGCATCATCACTCGTGGAGACAGGTGCCGTCCACTGTGTTGTTTTTCCCAGAAGTGTTATTGCAGTCTCCCATTTTTTTCATTTTGCTTTGTCGAAAACGGAACAGCGCTCTCGTGTATAAACGTCACACCGCCTGCTATTGTTGCCTTCCGCGCATGCTAGCGCGGTGTTTCGCAAATCGTGCAAATCAGAGCGTTTCCCGTGCCCCATTTCACGCAAGGGATGTGCACGAGAAGAGAAAATGGCTGGCTGTTTTATTCTTGCTCTCGTCCACGATGTCAGGAGGGTGCAAAACGCTATGCAGCAGCTGCAGCGAGAGCGGAATGTCGTGTTTTCCGGGTGCGACAGCTGCAAAGGACAGGAGAGAGAATGCTCATTTGCATGTGGCGCGAAACCCAAACGTTTCTATTTTGTTTTACTTTGTGTCGCGTTGTCTATTCATATCTTACTTCGTCACTGGCACATCAGGCTCGCTGCGCGTAGCCCGGCCACACCAGGTCCGCCATGCTCTTCACAAATTTTCTAGTTATATTCCAAAGCCAGGACCGAACATGCATATTTTAGCATTCTGCAGGACATTCGTTATATTTGCATAGAACGATCTGTCACCCTAAGCCAAATGCTCCCCTTATTGATGACTGCAATTCCTTTGTTACGCAATTATGTGTCTTAAAATCACAACGCAGCAACTATTTACCCATAGCAAGACAGAATGCGAATATTTTATCGATCTACGATGACGTCGTCCTCTGCCACCAGTGACTGAGACGATCCGGACTAGAGTTGAAATGGGAAAGATTAACAAAAGGTGTTAAAAATAAATCCCGTACATAAATCGTTATACGGCGTACATAATTTAAAATGATCAAACAAAAAAAACGTACAAAATACAGGGAAAAGGTTGAGTTGACAGGTATGTATTCCGTTTTTATAAATTAAATATTTGTTTGCGGCTTTTTATTTAGGCACAGCACAAACAGAACAACAAAATCTGACACTAATCAGCAAAATATTATGCTCAAAAACAAGTTCTACAATGCAATAATATAATACAGGAACGTGTGCCAAAGGGGCGTAGTCTAAAGCAAAAGCTCTTAGGTCCATACCCCTTTTCAATTTCTTTCCTTGCCGAGGATATATTCTAAATCAAAAATCACTAAACCTTGGCCTCACAAAAGGGAAATTATAAAACAAATAGATTACATTTCTTTCTACAATACTGTCCCCAGCTATTCATATTCTGTTCGTATGCATTTTCACAAAATGAAATAAACGTACATTTATCCCATCGTATTATTTGACGACAGTGCATAGATATGGGGATTGGCAAACTATGGCCCGTGGGTCACATGTGGCCCGTCAAGCTTTTTGATCTGGCATGCCAAATGTTAAAATATGGTAACATTAATAAAGGGATACTACTAATAAAATTGTGTTGACTTTGTCCCCAACATTTAAATAGCTGGCTACTTTTTTCTCTACATGCAATTTTACCAGGTATTTATTATGTCTATCATGATATTTATCAATTTTAATGAAAAAAACAACACGTCTCAGCTTTCTGTATTTAATTGTATATTTCATTCATATTATCAAATTTAGTGCTTGAAATATGGACATAATTTCAAGGGCGTCGTTTTTGCAGGAACGAAGAGAGCGTGTCCCAACTAATGTCGAACAAACATTGTTTTGTTCCAACAATATTATGTGATCACTTCAAAAGTGCAAATGTCCCGACCAATGCCAAGACCAAACCTCCACTTTTGCACAATTCATGTATCTCCTTTAATTCTGCGTGTTTTCAAACCTCTGAAGAAATTGTCTATTTATAGATAAAAAATAAAATATACTCGTCTGCCTGTTTATTCATTCGTACATGCAAATTGCTGCTGCAATTCGAATGTCCCCATTTTTTCATCATATTTTGTTTGTTTGCGTGAATTTGAGGCTGACCAAAATGGCAAACAAATGATATATGTATTTTTTAAATAGCAAGGACGATATAAGAGAATTGGAAACACCTACATTATCCCTTTTTCCTTATATTGCCGATGTGTCGCTTAGCAGACGGCATTGGTAGCTACAGTACCCCAAAAAAAAAAACAATCAATTGCTCTTTTCCCTTTTAACCTGGCCCCTCTGCCAATGCAACGCTTGGATTAAAAAGTTAGGGGTTTTTTGGTTTGGTTTTGGTTTTGTTTTTTATTTTACACACGGAATCAATCTAAGTATGCATATTTAAAGTCGAGTGGTTAAAAAATAATGAATGCGCATTCGACAGAAGTCATATCTAATATTGCAAGTTGCTGCAACAAAATTTGAAGGGAAAATGTGCATTATCAAGGGGTGATAATGACCAAATACAGTAGATAATTAGACATCGGAAACAGAAATCATAACGCTGCAAACAAAAAAAAGCCCCCCCCCTGGAAAAACTAATTGTAGAAATCGGGTCTTTTACAATAAAACTGGGGATTGTAACACATAAACTTAAATTGTACCGTGTATTTTAAAATGTGCAGGGTTGATCGAAATTAAAAATAGGCCTATCTATATGTCTATATTTGTATAGAAAATATGCATAAAATAACTAAATTATGAATAATTTCTGAAGGTAAAGTAAGTATTTTTATAATATATGTTTTTGGAAAACTAATGTATTTCTATCTCACATCCATGCGCTTAATTCCCCCCAAAACACCAATTTATTCATCTTGTATATTATCTAGAAAAAGAAAAAAAACGACGACAACTCCAAAATAAGTTACTAATAGAAATAAAATAAACATTGATGAGGAAGTCTCTATTTCTTTAGTTTTCGTCGGTTTGCAGTAAAATTAAAATTATTACAAGTGACAATTAATATAAGGTCATGGGCAATTATTGAAATTGTGTTATCATTATAATGATCTTTTTATCGTGAAGTAACGATTTGTATTATTTTTGTTAGCTTTTGTTTTAGATGAGGGCGGCGGACGGTTGTAGCGCCATCAAAGCGCAAAATCTTTCCTTATTTTAGTCTTTCGTGACGAAACAAATTTTCATCGTCCGCTAAAATGTAAACAATAATATTTTCTTTGTGCATTTCTTTGGCATGCCTGACATGAGGCGAATATTGAGTAATTAATACTTAATGTATTTGTTTTTGTGAACCGGTTCAAATAACTGTGGTCACATTTGTGTCCTCGTTCTGACTATTATTCAAAGTAAATAGAAGAGAAGATTACTTAAAAAATAAAGTTTGGAATTCTATTCATCAAGCAACCGATTTAGAAAGGCATTCATTCTACTTAATTTATGTGTTTTGTTCATTAATCAGTATTGCAAACAAAAGTCTACACTAGAATGGCAGGAGAATTTTATATCTGAAAGTAATTGATATATTCGTTTTGTAAACGAAAAAGATACAATTGTGAGAGAGAAATCCTGCGGACAATTTTGTATACGGACCCTTTGGCTAAATAGAATAGAATAGAATAGAATAGAATAGAATAGAATAGAATAGAATAGAATAGAATAGAATAGAATAGAATAGACATACCTGTCAATATATACGTTTCCCCTGTATTTTTTTGTAAAAAAAAAAAGTTAAAATAAAACGAACTCTTAAAACAAAATAAAATAAACCAACTCTTTTAAAACAGTTTTTTTATTAGACCGATCTCATTTTGCCCATTTTACCTCTAATCTTTCCTCTAAGAAGCAACACGAAATGTATACAGCAAGAGGAGAAATAACGAAGAAAGACGCCGAGAGACTGGTTTGTGTCGATTCCCGGCTCCTCCGTGTCATATGTCGAAGTGTCTTTGGGCAAGACACTAAATCCCTTATGCCCCCTATAAGCAGGTCGGCGCCTTGCATGGCTGACTCCCGATTGGTGTGTGAGTGTGTGTGTGAATGGGTAAGTGTGAAGCACATTGTAAAGCGCTTTGGGAGGTCTTCATTGACTTGAAAGGCGCTATATAAATGCAGACCAATTAGCGTTTACCATTTAATTGGAAAACAAAACAAGCCCTTTTTACACAAATAATCTTAGTTTTTATTCTACATAGTCTGTCTTTTGGTGGGTAAATAGGTGCCGCGTTGTGTTTTTAGAGTTTATTATTGCCTATCAAGAGGAATTGCACTCATTAAAGGTTGGCTGAGGTTGACAGGCATAGAATAGAATAGAATAGAATAGAATAGAATAGAATAGAATAGAATAGAATAGAATAGAATAGAATAGAATAGAATAGAATAGAATACAACAAAGTTTGGATAAGCCTTCCTTTGGGATCTGCCATAATTATTTTACTTGGATTTGTGTCTATTTTATTTATATGTTAACAATTGTGTGTGTGTTTTAGATGTTTTGGGTTGTTAGGTAGATAGAGAAAAGGAATGGGATTTTATTGTGTTTTTGTACACTGAATGATTTTATACAGCACTTTAAGTGGAAAAACATTAGCTGAAAAGGGCTTTACAAATAAATGTGATTTGATATGAATAATGTCGTTTATTACGCGCTGCTTTGATACTTTTTACGTTCATGTAATAATTAATAAGGCGAACGATTGGCTGGGGTTAACAGGTATGAAATAGAATAGAATAGAATAGAATAGAATAGAATAGAATAGAATAGAATAGAATAGAATAGAATAGAATAGAACGGAACGGAACAAAACAGAATAGAATAGAATAGAATAGAATAGAATAGAATAGAATAGAACAGAACAGAACAGAACAAAACAGAATAGAATAGAATAGAATAGAATAGAATAGAATAGAATAGAATAGAATAGAATAGAATAGAATAGAATAGAATATGTATTGCGCATTCCTTTAAAGCTTTGTGCGCTTCAAATGTGTCTTCTATCCAATTTATTAAATTTATATAATTTATGTTCATGTTATCACACATTAAAGCATTCTTGTATGGATGATACTAACAATTTAGGCGGAGAATAATTGTATTTTTAAACCCTCCCTATTTTGAGACGAAAACCCGTCCCGCTTTAAGCCCCTCCCCCTCACTTAGCAACCTGAACACGTAGCAACGGTTGAGCCAATGAACTTCGTCCTACTGGGTCCACAGACTGCGGTTCCTTAGCAACGGTGTAAAAATGCGCTGACGTCCATTTTCCGCTCGACAGTATTATGGTCTGTCGGGAATTCAGAGTGGCAGAAGGACTGGAGCAAAAAAAAAAAACGATCTCAGCGCTAGCAAGCTAACGGTAGGTTGCACTGGACCCAACATGGAGCTCTCTGCCGTCGGGGAGAGGGTGTTCGCTGCAGAATCAATCATCAAACGCAGGATAAGGAAGGCATGTAGAATTTCTTTTCGCCGTGCGGAATTTGAAAAAAATGCTTGTTTTGTCACATTACAAGCTAAATCACGTTTTTTGTGTTCCTAATGGCATGCAGGGTCGGATCGAGTACCTCGTCAAATGGAAAGGATGGTCTCCTAAGTAAGTGTCGCTATTTATGAACGCATTTGATGTCTATGTGCGCGTAGCTGCAGTTAGCTTCGCGTGGCTAGCACGATCTATATGACGAACCGAATCTCTTGAGTCCGCTTCGTGAACCTCACTCGCAAATTTTGTGCCTCAATAAATCAGATACAGCACATGGGAACCGGAAGAAAACATTCTGGATTCGCGATTGTTTGCGGCTTTTGAGCAAAGGTACGGAAACGTTACGGGTTGTCACGTGCACTTTGATCGGTTGACCTTTACTAAGACGCGTCTAGATTTATTATTTTTTTGTATTGGTTCTGAACAGGGAGCGTGAAAGGGAGCAGTTCGGGCCCAAAAAAAGAGGACCAAAACCTAAGCATTTTCTCCTCAAGGTAAGGATATGCTTGACAACGTTTTTATATGACAACAAACTAACAAATGCAACGCGGCACCTATTTACTCACAAGAACACAGACTATTTAGAATACTGAGACAATATTAGCAATCTTCAATGACGCTGTCGACTGCAATCAGTGACCGAGACGATCCGGATTAGAGCCGAACTGGGAAAAACGAGATCGGTCTTTTTAAATATATTTATTTTCCCGTACGAAAATGTTATACTCAATTTGGCATGATCAAGGAATGTATAAAATAGGGGGGACGTATAAGTTCACAGCTATGAAACTTGTGGCAACGTTTGATAGGTAGAATCCCAAGAAAAATATAACTTATTTTATTTAACTAGGGCGCACAATCATAGTTCATGCATGCACGCACAACAAAGTTGTTGGCTCATACAAATGAAAAGAAAAAACATTCTATATTCTATAGTTTTATTCTTTAAGTCCACTAAAGATTACTCTTCTTTAGAACACATTTAAACTCTAAAAACACATAAAAAATAGCCAGAAATTTGGTAATAATTGATTGACATTCTTTCATTTAAAAAAAGAAGTAACCTATGTTAAGAAATGGGTTCTGATTTGGGTATGGTTCTGTAAGATTGGACTGAAATGTTTTATTCTTATTATTATTGCTTAAAATGAACAAAAAAATCTTTTTTATTTCTTCTTAACAATGGTTAGGTCAAATTAACGTAAATAACCTTTGGGGACTTTGAAATTGGGTCATTTTTGACACAACTGTTTTTGCAAACCAAAAGGGCTAGTTTTTTATAAATAAGGCAAATTTTCAGGCATTTTCCATTATTTATGCCCATAAACGCCTTTTCCTGACCACATTTGTAACAATCCTCAAGTTTATCCCGATCTAAATGGGAGCCTGTGTTATGAGCAGAAGGTTGTTAAACAGGGTCATTGGAAGTTCAGAGGTGAAAAAGAGGTCCAGAAAGGAACTTGGTCCTGTAATTGTCTGTTTTATAGCACTTAATGACTCTTGGTTTAACCATAATAAAAACAATTAAATAGACAAAAACAAGGGAAGCTGTGATTCAACTTGACCCATAAACATTGAAAAATACAATTTATTTATTTGTTTAAATAGGCCCAAGCCTCCAAGTCTTCTGAGTTCCGGAAAGAGGCTATGCGAGGGATCCGGATCAGTTATCCCACTTCAGAGCCTGTTGTCACCCAGAGGGCCCGAGAAGGCCTGAGATCCGTCGTTCCCACTATCTTCCCACCTCTGGATGTCAACCGAGAAGAAAGCTTTTGCGTCAGGCCTCCTGATTTGGCCCACAAGCAGCAAGCCAGCCCCCAAATTCCCAAGAAGAGAGGTCCGAAGCCCAAGCTGCGTTTCCAGGATGTAAAGAGAAAATCTGACGAGTTGGTGGGACATAATTCTCAAATATTGAGGGAAGAACATCTTAAACTGCTCGAAGTATCTCATCATGGGTGTCCTAAAAACCACCAGCATGGTCATAAACACCACCGGCACCACCATCATTCTGCACAAATCAGGCCCACGCACGAGATTGTTAAGAGCTCAGGTTCTTCCAAGCACCAGACTGGCGCCAGCCCGCTGTTACCCACGGAAAAGCCGTTCTTCCTGGATAAGCCTGCTCCGACCCGGCTGGACTTGGACCTGGATCAGGTGAAGTGGAGGCCGTCTCTGTGTGACTTGGACAAAGTTCTGGTGACGGATGTTACCGCCAACTTCTTAACCGTTACCATCAAGGAGAGCAGCACATCCAAAGGCTTCTTCAAAGACAAGAGATGATCATCTTCATGCACTGGTTACATGTATTTTGTGTGTAAAATTTGTACAGTTTGGTTCAGATCAGAAAATGTTTTCTTCTCCCCACCATGCTGTTAATATTTAGAATTGTAGTCAAACATACAGCCAGCGGGCGGGCCACGTCCCGATGATTTCTGAGTATGTCAAAAAAAAAATAAGCGATCTAGGTAATTTCTATCAAAAGTTGTGATTTTTTAAAATAAATGCAAACCAAAATTCTCCTTTGGACGTTAGAGGGCAGTCAAATATATACTCTCTACTTAGTAGTCTCAGTAGTTTGATCAGATGTTGTCTAATTTTTTTGTCCAATGCTTTGCCAAAACTTTTACTTTATGTGTTTTTTATTTATTTCAAACCAGTTCCACAGCTCCACCTTGAGTTTGTATAGTGTGGTGAGTTTGTTAAGGTGTAAATACGCATTCACTCAACTGTTAAAATAAAGAAGTGAACACATTCAATGCCAAACATGTAAATCCGTTTTGTCCATTTTTTGTGAATGAACGTGTTATGCTTAAAAAAGATCCATTATCATCCATGATTTCAATATCCAGAGTAGGCCACTAAAGTAATCTGGTTGATGGATTATAAAACTGAAAAACAATTTCTGCATCTGCCTAACAGCCAAACTGAGTTTGATTTTCCAGCTGTAATTTGTAATGAATTGACAAAGACTTATCGATGGATCCAAGAAACTTTGTGTTGAAAAGTATTAATCAGTTCTCGTTTTTTTCTGTTGAAATCCAAACTTTGTTTCAGATGTTGAACATTTCATTATACCGGTACATAAAAACCCGAGGCCTTGCTGTTCTTTGTGGCTCTATTTTGCATAGTTTATCTTATGAAAACAGCATTACATAAGGCGGTTAGAATAAAATAGACGTGTTTTTAACAGGCCTGTTTGTTGATTTTATCAAGAAGAGCGTGCGTTAAAAAGGACGTGAGTGCACTTATTTATCAGGCCACAAACTAAAAAAAAACAATCGGGTATATTTTCACCTATCAATTTGCTGTTTTTTTAGCGACATTTACGCTTCTTTTGTCCACGCTCAAGTATACAAAAGATCACGTTGGAATTGCGCGGGCATAATTTGCATTCCCCACATGCCTCTTTGCTGACATGATATAAGCGCGTGTTTTTTTTTTAACCAACTACAAACCGTCACTCCTCTATTGTGGCCTTTATAGCAATGTCAACGTTCATTATACGTCTCTAAAATTAACTAAATATATTTTTGCCTGACAAGCCGCCTTGCAAGATGACGCTTAAACAGAATGACGCATCTTTTTAACGTACCAAAACTATAGAAAGAAAAGGGGACGATACATATTAAATGGTGGTTATTTTTATTCACTCGTTCCACACGTATGTTATGATCTAGGCCTATTTTATAAAGTTCTACGTACATGTCAACATTCACCGATTGTTTCACTTATTAACGATTGCCACTCTCATTATTAATCGATAATAAACCTCACAAACACAATGCGAAACCTAGTTCCTCACAGCAAGATAGACTATGTAGAATTAAAAACAAAGAAAGTTTGTTCAAACACGTTTATTCGCTTTTGAAAATAAACTCCAGCTTTCTTAGTTCTTTCCCCCCTTGCAGTACATGTTTTATTGCTAATTATACGTATATAGGAAACCTATATATTAGAGCCGAAATGGGTCAAACCCCAAAAGTTTTCTTTTACCGTAGAAATATTTTTAGAATACACAATTTCAAAATATTAAAAAAAATGAATAAAATACGGGGAAAACGTCTATAAGTTGACAGGTATGATTCTACGAATGAGCATGCATTATTCGATAGGAAACAAAATGTACGTATATTGACTATATCTTCACGTTAGATTAAATCCGTCTTTCCATTTGCCATCAGTTGTGTTGATGCAGTTTTTTTTTCCTGCAAAGAAAAGATAATTAAATAGTTACAAATTCTTTCGGTTAAACAAAAACAATGCTTATTTTTTTATTATTCATCTAAAATTGCTTGTTTTACATCTAAGTAAAAAACAACAACAATTTAAATTGCTTTCAGTTTAATGCAGGCCTAAACCAGAGGTACCCAAACCTTCTCCTGTGAGGGCCACATAACTTTTCCGTTATCTGATGAGAAAAAAGTGTGAGGATTGCAAGAAAGCCTAAACGTAAATTGGAAACTGTTTTCCAGAACGTTACGATAAAATAAGCCTTTGGATTCTTTACATGGGTCAGGAACCAGGTAAAGGTCATAAAACTATTTTTTAACATAAAAATAACCAAATAACATTCGACAGAAAAAAAATCCATAGAACATACATTTTATGTTATACCGTGCACATGCAGTCTTAACAGCTCTCTGGATCAGCTCAGTTGTCAGAGCACTGGACCACCAGTGGTATAGATGACTTTTGAAAAGGCGGTAGATCACCACACTATTTTAGTCACGGTACCAGAGATGAATGTTAATATTGTTGTGCAATGAAGATAAATTTGGGCTGTAGTTAGCGCGACTACTAGCCTACACCTTTTGCATGCTGTGTTTAGGGTTTCAGGGCCTATTTGAGTTATAGGTTGGGGGGGGGGGGGGGGGGATATGGGTGACCTTTGTGCTCACCATCAGACAGGGTGTCCATAGTTCCTGTCACAGCGTGGGTAACAGTGAGGGTTTAGCCAGTGTTCCAGGTTGGTCTCCTGAGCTCGCTGGTCCAAAGCCTGCATGCGAAGCATATGCTCCTGAGGGCCAAAACACATTATCGTTTTTTTTAAATGATTAATGGATAAGGATCATATGTTCATTGAGGTTGTGGAAAAGTTTGTTATTTTAATGCTAACTTAATACTGGGTATTATAAGTGTACATAGTAATACAGTGCTGTTGGTTTTACACTTAAAACAGGGGTTTCAAACTCATTTTAGCACAGGGGCCACATGGTAGAAGGAACATGCTCACCGGGGCCTGAATTGGAAATTAATGGCATAAAAAGTGTAGCTTAGCTGGAGAGCTGGGGGGCTTTTCAGAGGCTCATGATTAAATTATGATTCAGGGGTATAAGATTTGATGTTAGAGCGATTATTGAGTCCCCCCCCCCCTCGTTATTATTTTCCCTTCACCAATAATATTTTTTTTTCCATCTGTGCATTTGTAAAAAAATAAAAATACTAATATTTACCTTAAGGAATTCAATCTGACTAGAAAGTGACAAAATAACGTACACAGAATAGTTTCGCTTGTGCGGCACAGTTCATGTCATGGGAACCTGTCGTGGGTTCAAATCCAGCTCCAGACTTCCTGTGCGGAGTTTGTATGTTCTCCCCGTGCTTGCGTGGGTTTCCTCCGGGCACTCCGGTTTCCTCCCACATTCCAAAAAAACATGCATTTCAGGTGAATTGGCCGGTCCAAATTGTCCCTAGGTGTGAATGAGCGAATGAGTTGTCTGTCCCTGTGTGCCCTGCGATTGGCTGGCAACCAGTTCAGGGTGTCCCCTGCCCACTGCCCGGAGATGGCTGGGATGGGCTCCAGCCCCCCCGCGACCCTAATGAGGATAAGCGGTACGGCTAATGAGATGAGATTTGAAAGGCTTTTTTTTTCTTCATTTTTTAATGAACCTGAACGTGAGAACGTCGTTGTTAAATTTCATATCCAATATAGAAAGGAGCTAAAGCTTCTTAAAAAACACCCAGGTGCTATTTTTTTAATTTTGTATTTTTTGTATTGCCTCAAACAGCTTTCCTGAATTGTTTTAAAGTATTAAAAAATTGGATTTGTTCGTCTCCTTAAATGTTCTATTCTGATAAATGGTACTTAGCAAATACAGTTCCTTTTGGAGTGGCACCTGGCTTCAGGGACACCCAGTGGACATATTTAAAAATGAATGTCATTGTTTGACGCGACGAAGGTCACTTTTCTCATGTACTTCTCTCAGCATTGTCTTGCTGGCGACAAAAAATGATGTGGCTGGCCACTTATTGCCAACAGGCCGTTCCTTTTACGCGTGTGATATAGACAATTCAAACTTCTGCGTTAGACATCCAGAACAAATTAAAACACCATACTAACGCTCACCTGAAATCGCCAAGACTGACAATGCACACCACTTAGAATTGATGTATTTGTTGTTTGTAGTAAAAAAGATTTGAACAAAGCTCAAATAGTCACTATAATAAAACATTTTTACATGTTTCAAGTCATAAAAGCAAATCATTAACATCAATTATCTTGGTATAATAACCAACTCAAAAAAGGAAATGTTTGATGTTAAGACAATACATAATGAAGGTTGGGCTTCACAGCCTAGCATATTGTACAAAAATGCGTCAATGTATCTAAACCAAAATGGGTCATTTTGTTTGAAACATCCCACCCCAATAATTTCATTGTTACTGTTTTTACCATTATTTCTCACGAAAAACAAAAGTAAGAGCAAATCAAAATAATTAATGTCGCGAAACGTGAAAGAAAGGAAGTGTGTGTGCGTATTTGCTGCATAGAACTGTCCTCCTTGAGAAAGTTCAATATCTGGTAATGTCGTAATTTACTCTGCAAACAGATTTTAATTTGACCTAAGAAAAAAATTAAATAAATTAAAAAACAGAGTTTATTTCACTGGATTCCCAGACCTTATTTTTTGGAAATCGTATCATACAAAACTGATGTTCCTATATTTGCGTTTGCGTGGATGGATGATAAACAACTGTAGAGAAAGTATAAACATGTACAGGAACTCGGTTTTTTGGGCTACACTTTATGGAGACGTTTCTAGTGCTAATGCAATTTTGTTTGCTTGTTTTTGTTGGTTTGTTTGTTTGCTTGCTTGCTTGCTTGCTTACTTGTTTGTTCACTTGTTTGCTTGTGGCTTTTTAATTGGGCACAACACAAAAGCAAAATGAGACCATCAGCTAGTTGCACAAAACAATTATACAGTTCAGGCAATTGTCCAGTGGAAAATTAAAAATCAATTATGTATTTTAGGCTTCTCAAATACTTTATAAATAACAGTTGTGTCAATGTCGTTGCAATCAGTTGATTATCAAAAAAAAACCACCTGCAATTTGTTGCATGCATAAAAAGTGAGAGTTCTATAAAAATAATATAAATAACAAATACATAGCCTGCATATATATTTGGATTGATGAACCACCCTCACCCTCATGGGTTCGTCGGGGTGGCCCGGCGTCCTTGGCCTTTCCTGTCGCTTGCTCCGCAGAAGCTGCTTTGCAAAACTCTCCTTGATAAGTGGGTTGCCATCTAGGGGAAGAAGCCGCACAAAATTGAAAGGACGCAAATATGACCCGTAACCCAACATCCTATTGCAAAAACAAAGATATATCTAGGTTACAATACGAGTTATAGATCACTTTCTGTGTTTGTAAACAAGTGTGACGTTGAGGCAGAACGGCGGAATTCATGTCAGTTTATACCAGCCGGTTGACAGAAAGATCATGCATCGTAGATAAGAAGAAATTTAAGCACAAAGTATTTATTTTTGTAATCAAAGTAAGCATTTGTGTGTGACTTTTTACTGGTATACAACGTTGTTCCAAATCGGGTAAATAATGAATGAAATACCCTTTTATGCCCACAAGTTAAATGGACAAAAATAGTGTCTCAGATGGCCTGTTCATATTTACAGGAGCTTAATTCACACACGAGTTAAACGTAAAGAATTGACTTCCCATGACTTGCACCCACCTTACTTACATCTTTTTTGTTGGTGGGATCGATACTAATAACAATACTAATCATAATACTAATAACGATACTAATAATAATACTAATAATGATAATCATAAAAAGTAATCAATCATTATTATCAACAATATAATAATATGAAATATATATTATGTTAAATGTATATTAAGAGCTCTGTGGCCTTGGGGTAGGGCGCCCGCCCCGAGGCTGGGAGGTTGCTGCTAATCCTCACTAGGGTCACAAAGTAACCCACGCAGGTATGGGGGAGCATGCAAACTCCACACGGGGAGGCTGCTTTAGCTGGACTTGAACACTGGACCTCCGCAGCGTGGGGCTGTGCGCTAACCACCCAACCCCAAATTATGAATTTTATTATTATTATAAAAAATATACTAGCTTGCATCAGTAGCTAAAGTAAGTAGTTTAAGGCTTATAATAAGCAGTGGTAGCAATAAACTTTCAACATTTTCCTAAGAGTTATCATTTTGTGGCGTTCGACTCGAGGATGCTGCTTGGGAGGGTGGGAAGAAATCCCATTTGAGAAGACAGAGCTGTGCACATAGGATCAACTGATTTTGGATCATTTACTAAATAGGCCTGGAGAAGGATGGGTGCCAACAGGCTGTACTTTTCCAAGACGCACCACAGGAGATGGTGCCCTTGCGAGTCTAGTGGTTAAGGGATACATACGCACGCACACAGACACACACACACACAAGCATGCACGCACACAAACATACACGCATGCGCGCGCGCGCGCACACACGCACACACAAGTATTTTGTAATAGTACCATACGATACTGAAAAGTAGGGTTGGGGTGATAGATCAAAAAATCAATACTAACTATATCTATACTTCACTCCACCAATTTCCTCAAAGTGCCGTTTCTTTATGTAGATAGCACACCCCTTCGCTCCCTCACCTGCACAACAGTATTGCTCTGTACACATTGGCTTTTTTTATTTTCCAACAAATCCCATTTCCATGATGATCCATATAGTTGGAGTGTGGCGAAGTTGTGAATGTGTTTAATTGCTGTTGGGAGTGTCGATAAAAATTGTTCAAACCTCATATTGTTAGAATATGATGTAATGAAAGTGAGAATGCGTTTGATTTCTGTTAAAAGTGTCAATAAAAATTGTTCAAACAAAAAATCTAAACCTGATTGCCACCCTGAGGTGATTTGACGATGACGTAGACTGGAAATGGGGTCTATACTGTACAAGCTCTTAAGCGGAAATACTAGCAAGTTGCTCTCGCTCTCTCTTGGTCTCTCTTTCCCCTCTCTCTACCCTCCCTCTCTCTCTCTCTCTCTCTCTCTCTCTCTCTCTTTCTCTCTCTCTCTCTCTCTCTCTCTCTCTCTATATCTATCTATCTATCTATCTATCTATCTATCTATCTATCTATCTATCTATCTATCTATCTATCTATCTATCTATCTATCTATCTATCTATCTATCTATCTATCTATCTATCTATCTATCTATCTATCTATCTATCTATCTATATATATATATATATATATATATATATATATATATATATATATTTCTCCCACCCTTCCTCTCCTCCCCCTCACTCTTACTCCTCCCGCTGACAGAGTGCACATTCATATCGGTCATTCCCAAGGGAGAAAAGCCCGTGCAGCACCATCCGTCTGGGCGGCTTTTTCTCATTTTCTCTCAGCTGCAGCCAAAGTGAACGCACATGCTGTGTGCACACGCGGTTGCGTGCGTGATGTGTGTGCGAATGCATGAATGCGTGCGTGTATGCGTGCATGCTTGTTTAAACACTGGCGGAATCCAAAAGTCGGATCTGCGGGTGCTCATGCGCTCACGCCAACGTGGCATAAACGCTAACTACCTGTGAAAACAGATATTTGCTTTTCGGCTAAACAAAAACAAACTGTGCATGATTTGACACAAATGAATTATAATCTTTTACTTACTGCATTAGAAGAAATATAAATATTTTAGCTCAAAACACACGTATATCCAGTTTAACAGTATGAAAACACAGACATTATTCACAGGACTTGCCACACCACAAGGCTCTTTTTACACTGCACCTTGAAGTACATACACAACACAGAATATATGTACTTAGTATTTTACCTTTTGTATATAGCTATTTTATTTTATTGTAACCTTGTTTTAAACTTCTTTATAAACATTGTACACCGGGGTTGCAAATTTCGTTGTCATTATATGTTAATGACAATAAAAACAATCTCGCATCTAAAATATATTCTATATAAGATGAGAACATGTAAATAGCATTTCATGCGCTTCCTACCTGTGTGTGTTGTCAAAAGGACCAGACAAAGGAGAAACACTACCAGGGTCTTCATCTTGAATACCTTTTATCAAATGAAACTTGTTCTCCTCTCTGGGTTCTGGTTTGCTAGTCCAAAAGGAGTGAAGGGGAAAAACATCTCCTCCTCCTCTGTTGTGCCTCCCACAAAATATCAATCAGCGTCATATTACTGTACAGGCTTCCACAATAAGGAAGAAACTCTGCTACAAAATGATTGAAAATCGTGTGGATGGGATATAATATTAAAACAGGCCCAGTGCATTGTAGAGTTTCAAACCACCCATAGAATGTTGAATGTATTTAACTGTCGTCTTTAATCCGCTAGATGGCGCTGTAGAATGATCACCCAACAAACAAAAAGCAGCTCCCACTTTTGGTAAATGGTCTTCATTTTAAATAGGAGTGGGTGATACTGGGAATTTACGTATCAGCCGATCCAGGTAAATACATGATAGTATTAATCCATATACAGATCCGATATCGACACTTTTTGCATGAAATGTCATGATCAATGAATAATTGAAACCTTCCACCGTTGAGTTAGTTTATAACTTTAGGCACTAAAGAGGTTTTTATTATTTATGAAATAACTACACTTCAAACTTAAACCGTATAAAAAAAGAAGAAATATTTCTATTAAAATGTAAAGTTAAATGGTCTGCATTTATATAGCGCTTCTCAAGTCAACTGAGACCTCCCAAAGCGCTTTACAATGTGCTTCACACTTACCCATTCACACACACCGACAGCAGCCTCAGGCATGCAAAGCACCTACCTGCTCATTGGGGGCATAAGAGATTCAGTGTCTTGCCCAAGGACACCTCGACATATAACACGGAGGAGCCGAGAATCGAACCTGCTATATATCTTTTGATTGTTTTAATGTATCTTTTTGTCATATAATTTTGTTTTTTAATCTTTTAATGGCTAGTGATGCAGTGTTCATTTTACCTCTGAAAAGTGATGGGTCCCGGGGACTCGCATGCTCAAAAATCTATGGGTCCCAATAGAGATCTATGGGTCCCCAAAATTTAGTGTGCTCCATGCCCTTACAAACTGTCGTATTTTCCCTTACAAAATACAAAAGAATCTTTTTTTTTTCAAACATGTTTACTTATGTAGATTAACATGTTATATTGTACATGATTTTCCTTAAATCATATATATTGTTAATGAACGTTTTGTTGTGAGACACTGAGTTGCTCGACATAATGAGGTTTATTATAAAAAAAAGTTCAAAAATGAAGTCGCTTGTACGTTCACTGTCGAAGGAAAAAATACATGCAAATATAATTAGGAAGTAGGGCAGCACGGCGGCGCAGTGGTTAGCGCGTGTGTGGCACAGTTCTAAGGTCTTGGGAACCTCCTCTGTGGGTTCAAATCCAGCTACCGGAATTACTGTGCGGAGTTTGTATGTTCTCCCCGTGCTTGCGTGGGTTTCCTCCGGGCACTCCGGTTTCTTCCCACATTCCGAAGACATGCATTTCAGGTGGATTGGCCGGTCCAAATTGTCCCTAGGTGTGAATGAGCGAGCGAGTTGTCTGTCCCTGTGTGCCCTGCGATTGGCTGGCAACCAGTTTAGGGTGTCCCCTGCCCACTGCCCGATGATTGCTGGGATGGGCTCCAGCACCCCCGCGACCCTACTGAGGATAAGCGGTGCAGCTAATGAGATGAGATGAGATAATTAAGAAGTAGAAGAATTCACTTTTATTGTCATTCTTTGTAATCATGCACACAGAACGAAATGTTGATACACCTGACCCGTACAGTTAAACTGTAGCAAGCTGATGTAGCCGCAAGCAAACAGGGCACAGCCATTTTGGACCCAACTGCTGTGTTGGGAGTCATTAGGTGACCAAACCCCCCGATTCCAACCCTTGATGCCGAGCGCAAAGCAGGGAGGCAATAAGTAAGTAGAATAATATATTTTCTTATTTAAATTATTAGTTCATTTTCTGCATTAAATTATTGTTGGTAATATACTGATTAAAAGTGATCACCACAAACCTGTCTTTTTTTATTTTCTTCTTTTATACTTCCTTTTTTTCTTGACTTCTTTATACAACATAATCATTCGCACTATAATGCATCAAAGCAAGTGATCCGTTTGAGAGCCGGCTCTCTTTAATGAGTTGAGCCGAAAAAGCCGGTTCTCTAAAAAGAGACAGAGCTAAATAATTGTAGCTATGTATAGTATTATACAGTAGTGCAAAGAGTGCAAGAGGGCAGTCAGGTAAACAAGTCACCATATAATAACAATAACACTGGAGTACGATAGTGCAGAGGTGAACAGATGTGCAAAGGAATGGCTAGGTATAAGAGAACTGCCAGTAGTGCAAAAAAAACAAAACAAACAGATGTACAGATTAGCAGCTGTGTAGGCTTACTCTGTGTGTGATTGACCATTTAACCGTCTAATGGCCAGGGGAACAAAGCTGTTGCAGAACCTGGTGGTCCTGCACCGCACACTGCAGTACCTCTTCCCAGAGGCTAGCAGAGTGAACAGTCCATGATGGGGGTGAGACGGGTCCCTAATGATGTTCTTGGCTCGGGATAGGCAGCGCTTCTGGTCAATGTCCTGAATGGAGGGGAGAGAAGTCCCGATGATTTTCTCTGCTGTCCTCATCACCCTCCTCACACTACCCCAGTCGGAGGCACTGCAACCTCCACACCACACAGAGATACAGCTAGTCAGGATGCCCTCTATGGTGCCCCTGTAGAATGTGATGAGGGTGGGTGGGGTCAGGTGGGCTCCCCTCATCCTCCGCAGGAAGTACAGGCGCTGCTGTGCCCTCTTCACCAGTAATGCAGTGTTCACGGACCAGGTGAGTTTGTCTGTGATGTGCACCCCTAGCGACTTGGTGCTGCTGACAACCTCCACAGCCTTGTTGTTGATGAGAAGTGGGGCATGGTTGGGGCGTTTTTTTTCCTGAAGTCGATAATGATCTCTTTAGTTTTGTCAACATTCAGGACCAGGCTGTGGACTCTGCACCAGCCCACCAACTGTTCCACCTCCTCTCTGTAGGCCAGGTCGTTGTCGTCCCCACCACTGTTGTGTCGCCGCAAACTTCATGATGTGGTTTGTGGCTGACCTAGGGACGCAGTCGTGTGTCATCAGGGTGAACAGCAGGGGGCTCAGGACACAGCCTTGGGGGAGCCTGTGCTGAGGGTGATGACATTGGAGATGTTCTGACCAAGCCGCACTGACTGGGGTCTGTCAGTGAGGAAGTCCAGCAGCCAGTTCCGCAGGGGGGTGTTGAAGCCAAGGAGTCTCAGTTTGCCTACCAGGTGTTTTGGGATGATGGTGTTGAATACTGAACTGAAGTCCAGGAACAGCATCCGCATATGGGTGTTTTTCTCCTCTAGGTGTGTCAGGCTCAGGTGAAAAGCAGAGGAGATGGCATCCCCGGTGGAGCGGTTTGTCCGGTAGGCAAACTGAAAGGGGTCGAGTGAGGAGGGGAGACTGGAGATGATGTGCTTATTAACCAATCTCTAAAAGCACTTCATTATGATAGGAGTCAGTGTAACGGGCCGGTACTCGTTCAGTGATGAGATCTGGGGATTCTTTGGCACTGGGATGATTGTGGCAATCTTGAAACATGATGGTACAGTGGCTTGGTCTAGCGAGGTGTTGAAAATGTCTGTTAGGACACAAGCCAGCTGATCAGCGCACTCCCTAAGGACCCGCCCTGGAATGTTGTCAGGGGCTGGAGCCTTCTGTGTGTTGACCCTTCTCAGGGTCTTCCTCATGTCAGTTGAGTCCAGGAGGAGTGCTCTTTCGTCCTGATGTGGAACCGCTTTCACTGCAGGGGGTGCCATATTGTGCCTCAAACCTCCCAAAGAAGTTGTTGAGGTAGTTAAGGCTCATTTTGACATTCATATTTTTTCATGAGTAAAGGTTTTAAAACAAGGTGCAAGGTTCTTTTGTAAAAAATATTACAAAATACTGCAAATGACGATATTGACGTTTTTACTTTTACAACGCTGAGGGAAGTGTGTGAATGCATAGCTTTGCCCACGCCCACCGCTAATCCAATCAAGTTTTTCAGTGCGCTTGGCTGGAGTTTCCAGGAATTACAGTTTTTTGTTGGTTTTCATTATAAAGTGTCTCTACAGTGAACCTGAATTGTTTAATGAACTTCCAAATAAAGGGTTCCTAAGCGATCTACAGGTCTGTTGCTGTGACACCTTGGCTGTAAACTGTAGTGGGGCGTGAGGAGTTTACATACTGGGTCAAACCGTCATTCTTCCGGTGCTATGTTGACTATGCGCACACTAGACACGACTCAGTGCTCATAAAAATAGAAACACTATAGATGTGTTTTTCAAAAGTACAAATTTAGTTCCGAAGCCATATGTACTCATAATTAGAGCCATATATGGCTCGCGAGCCATAGGGTCTTAACCCCATGCGCTAGTGTGTCCACCATATTCAATGTGGCAACTACAACGGGCCATAAAGCTCAAGTTTACACTCCATTCAATGATATCTAGGGGTCGCACGTCCTGATTTTATTCACAGGAGTGCGCAAAATAACGACCTTTTCGACTCGAATGTCAGAGTTGCAAATTCGTAAAAAATAACCGCTACTCCCCCGCTTCTAATGGAGGGAAACAGAAAAAGAGAGAGGCACATGAAATGGAAAGAAAGAAAGAGAGAAAAAGACGAAACGAAAGGAAGAGAAAAGCAGAGCGATTCGAAGTGAGCCAGCCCTCGACGATCACTTCAAAAAGCTGGCTCATAAAGCCGCTTCGTTTCTAAACGATCCATCCCCAGTGGTGGGAACGTCACCACCGGTCTTCCCTACGTCATACGCACTTCCGTAAATTGTTGCGATAATCATGTTGGGACCGAAACGCTCCACCATTCTGGATTTATTATTCTCCTCATCAAAATGAACGTCTTCTTTCGCCCCCATTTCTGTTTCCCGAGCATTTCCCTTTCGTTATTTCGGCCCATTCGCCTTGCTTTCCGGCGCCGCTGACTTGCTGCCCCTCCGCCATGGAGGCGGTGTGGGAGCAATGGTCCCTGGTTCTGTGGACCTTCACGGCCGTGGCGGTCCCCGTCGTCATCACGCTGTGGTGCAGCATTCAGCGTTCCAAACGGAAAAGTCACATGAAGCAGTTTTTCCGCCAGAGCAGACATGCCTGGCACTACACGGATTTATTCAGTAAGCCGACCTACTGCTGCGTGTGTTCGCAGCACATCATGAACGGAGGCTTCTGTGACTGTTGCGGCGTGTGCGTTGACGAGGACTGCCTTCGCCGGGCGGACGTGGAGCTGTCCTGCAAGGAGATCCTGTCTCCTTCCCCACCTGATGGGTTTTTGGCCCACCGATGGGTTAGGGGCAACGTGCCACTAGCTAGCTACTGTGTGGTGTGCAAGCAGCAATGTGGAACACAGCCCAAACTATGCGATCTCAGGTACTATTTGTTCATTTCCTGTTGAGAATGACGCATTCCCTAATCCAGGGGTGTCAAACTCATTTCTACTCCGGGGCCACACGATAGAACATTCTGTCGGGGGCCGGACTCGTAGATTAAAGAGAAAGAAAAAGAGAGAGAAAGAGGGAGGGAAATTGAAAGAGGGCGGCACAAAGAAAGAATAAAAGGGAGAGAGCGTGAGAAACAAAAGAGATAAAAAGAGAAGTTGTGAGAGAGGGGGAAAGAAAAGGAGCTGAAGAAAGAAATCCAAAGAGAAATAGCAAGACAGAAGGAGAGAAAAGAAAGTGCGAAGGGTAGGAAGAGAAAAAGACAAAAGAGAGAAAAGGATAAAAGGAAGTTAGAGCAAAAGAAGTTAAAAAGGGACAAAGAGCAACAATGGAAGAGAAAAAGAGAGGCATATAGAGTGAAAGAGACAGAGAGAGGGAGAAAAAGGGTGGGAAAGAGAGAGTGAGAGAGAGAGAAAGAAATACAAGTACAGTGTCTTTGTTCGAGGTACCAGGCTTTGGCAACATCAAGTTGACATATTTCAACCTGCAGCTTGTCTTTCTCTTGCGCTTCTCTGAGTGTTGTGTCGCGGGCCAGATTCAATCTCTTAGCTGGCCTGATCTGTTTGACACCTGTGCCCTAGTCTATGAGTGCCACACTCACTTTTGCTAGGTGGCCATATGATAGAAAAAAACTTCTCACGGGGGTGTAAACTAGATTAAAGGAGCTGTATGGAATTTGTAACTATGCTAATCCGTCACGTATGTGAATTTCTTAGACTCGTCAGAATAAACTCTTCTTTTTTTCATCTATTTTGGGGAGGTTTGGGTTGTTTTTTGGACTCTACTAAAAGCGGGCCTTTTCCTTCTTTTACCATTTTCATGCCACACTAACAAATAGAAAGGAAAGAACCTGTAGGGACGGGCATGATATCACTCCCATTGCATCATTGCGGCCTCTGTCAAACTCATCATGTTGTGTGTCCATTTCTTCGACCCCCTTGAATAAACCCTGCCTTTTTTCATCTTTTTGAGGATTTGAGTTGGCATTTATACTGTACTTCAATCAGGCCTTTTCTTACTTTCACCATTGTCATGCTACACTTACAAAAACAATGCAAGGGCGAGCATGATATCACTCTCCATTGTAATTACTCTCGTCTTTATATTTTTTTGACTCACTGGTAGCCAAAAACACCTGACATGACAAACTTGGGGGTAAGGCTAAAAAAGGCGCAGATGGAAACCGCTTCAGGGGGACAGCGCTGTTGGCGTTCTGCAGCCAAAGGCATTAACGAAAAATTCACCATGCAGTTGGTGCCCCGGTGATAAGTAATTGTGATATCATCTCCACTTCACAGCAACTTTCAAAATGGTCGCCCCAGAGATGCATTAGAAACACAAACAGAAAACTAGACTTATAAGCTCCCATACCACACATATCAAACTCACGGCCCGTAGACCAAACGTGTCCCTCCACATCATTTTATACATATTTTATATGGCCTCTGAGACAATGCAAAATGAAGTACAAGAAAAATTTTTGCTACAATGTCTTGCAGTTTTCAGAACTTACATTGTTAAGAATAGGATTCAGTGGATTTTCTGAGTTTGGAAGTCACCAAAGCCAGACGCCACTAGCAAAACACCCACTATACCTGTATTTATTACCATTAATCGACCAGAGAACATTGAAAACCTATTACCTAGGATAAAAGTCACACATGTGTTGTTTAAAGCCATACAACATTTTATTTAATCACACTAGTGCAGGGGTGGCGAACACGCGGCTCTAGAGCCGCATGCGGCTCATGGCCAATCAAAATGCAGCTCTTTGCCTCATCGTATTTTCTATATAATGTGGCTCGTTTCATGTTTCGTTTTTTCCCCTCTTAAAACACACTTGAATCCATCAGAGGTAATAACAAATAATAAATAATATTTTGAAATTAATTTGACAGATTTGTTGTTTTTGTGCTGCTCCGGACACATAACTGACTGCCAATCATCTGCGTAGGTTACGTCTAATGCCGGTCAGTGCGTGGTGTGGCTCTTTGACTCTCGCGGTTAAAAATTTCGGCTCTTTGTGTCAAACTTGTTCGCCACCCCTGCACTAGTGTGTCTTTGCGTAAGTTTGAAGAAGCTTTAGTTTGTTGTATAATACTTATGAAATCTAACAGCAATGTTTACAAATTCAGGTAAACATTGTTATATGAAAATAAAATATGTGAAGACTTATGTCTGTAAATATTTTAAACTACTGTTTGTATGCTATTTTTTTGGTGTCAGATGAGTGTAGCACTCCTGCCATATAACATAATTTTGGTAAAGAAATTAATTCAAAATGTAAAAAAAAGTAGTTGCTGCTTTGATGTTCATTATATGCTCTTTTAATATTTGATACAGATGTGTGTGGTGTCAGAAAACAGTGCACGAAGAGTGCGCTGACAGCCTGGCGAATACTCAGAAGTGTGACTTGGGCGAGTTCCACAACCTCATCATTCCTCCTCACTATCTCTACCAAGTCAACAAGCTCCGCCGTAAACACCCGGATGAGTACAAAAAGGTGCGAAGACGAGGGCACAGTGAGTTCCTCTACTGTGCCGCTCCAAAGTTGACTCGTGTCATGTTTGCAGCTCGCTGCTGATTTCGGGAGTGGCTGGACTCCCGTCTTAGTCTTGGCCAACACACGGAGTGGAAACAACATGGGAGAAGCCTTGCTGGGGGAGTTTCGCAGCCTCCTTAATCCCGTGCAGGTCTGTCAACAGATATCCACTGCAACAGGATCATGTCTAAAATTTTAATGGGAATGTTTTAGATCAGTTTTTTAATGTGATAATTATTTTCTACCCGTCCTGTGGCTTATATAGCACTGTCACCTCTTCATGGCAGAAAAATAAATCACAGGTTTTGTATAGGCGCTTAAAATCCTTGAGCATGCTTGAATTTCTTGTCTTGTCAAGTCTTGTTTATTTGTATAGTCTTTAATTTTAAAGGGCTTGTTCTTTTTAGCGCTAGTTCTCGGTTGCATTACATTATGCTCGCTGGCGACATCTGCTGAGCAAATAATATACTCTGCTCCATTAAGGCTGGTAAGAATGAATTAAATACTATTTTCTGATATGCATCAGAATACACATCCAAGTGTGACGTCTGCTTTATACAGTTTCCTGGATATTTTTTAGAATTTATGAAAGAATGAAGAATGATTGAAGGCTATACGAATAAATATGACTTTATGATCAAGGATATGCACAACAATGTGAATAATGTTTGTAGATTTCAAAGATTCACATCGGAATGGAGTAAGAGTAATGTCCACTCGATAACCAAAGTTATAATAGTGACCACGTTCCATAGCTGAAGGTTAATACATCTGTATTCATCTCGTTTGTAGTATTTTGTGACATTTTTACGAAATAACTGCACGCACCTTTTTTTATATCATTATTCACAATAAGATGACAGTTAAAATGAACTTTATCAATCCTAAGTATTTGCAAGAGGGAGACACATTCTAAGTGTCATATTGTTGGTGTAGGGCACAGGCTCTGGCAATATTATTTCATATAATTTAGGGCTGCAACAACAAATCGATTACTTAAAGTGTTGGCAACTAATTACCTCATTGATTTGTTGAGTTGCAAATAAGTGCATTGTGCTTTGTGTTGTAGTACCACTTTGGTTCGGTGGAGGGCGCCTTGAGACAGTACCTTACTTTTTTTTTTACACTTTTTTAAGTTAACAAGGGAACATAAAGTGCTGCATAAATACAGATAAAACAAATGAAATAAATTGATAAATATATAAAGTGAAAAAAGAAAAATAATAATGATACCATGTTTATCTCAACATGAGGGGCAGCCTTTTAGGCATTATTGGATTATATTTGCGCATTTTGAATGTTGATCATACTCAAAGATTAAACCAAAAATACATTTGTTGACAGCAGTTTTAAAAGGGGTTTACATTTTATATATATTTTTGGCGAATACAAATTTTGCTACACATAAAAATGTAATTTACTGCACTTTCTTAATTTTTATTTTTTTATTTGATAAGTAAGTCTCAATGTAATATGATCTTTAGATAAGGCGGTAGGAAAAAAGTATGTTAGACATTTGAAGGTGTATAGCATACATTTTTATGTATTTTTGTTTACTTTTAAGTTATTTATTTTTTTATATTATATAATATTTTATTGTGTTGTGCACTGTTGTTTTCTATCCATCCAAAACTTCAATATTTAAATATAGATGGACATTTAAAACGTGTTATGTAAAAATCCGAATCGACTAATCGTAAGAATAACCGACTGCTTCATCGATTATTTAAGTAATAGTTGCAGCCCTGATATGAAATTATCCAATGTCACACGAGGTTGCTATGCCATTTTCACACGAAAGCTGTATGTTTCCCTTGGCAGGTTTTTGACCTGTCACAGTTTGCACCTTCCAAGGCCCTTCAACTGTGCACCTTGTTACCACCTGGTTGTGTCAGAGTGCTCGTCTGTGGAGGTGATGGCACAGTGGGTTGGGTGCTGGATGCCATTGACAGCATGAAGTTCAAGGTGAGATTGTTTTAAGAATTTGTCCAGCCCTAGATGGAATACATCAGTTACTTTATGTATTATTTGTAAATCTCTTGGTTAGGGTCAGGATCAATTCATTCCACGAGTAATCATCCTACCTCTTGGGACAGGAAACGACCTTTCCAACACTCTGGGCTGGGGTGCAGGCTACGCTGGAGAGGTCCCTGTTGAACAAATCCTTCGCAACATTCCCGATGCGGGGCTGGTCAAAATGGATAGGTAGAACTTGAGAAGACACCACAATTTTTATGCTGTGCTAGCAACTACTATGACTGTTCTGTTCTTTATTAGCCCAGTTCATGTCAAATTTAAAGAGAAAAATCAAACCATTCTCACTTTTGTATTGAGAATGTTGTTCCTTGGTTATTCATGGTGCATTAGTGTCATCTGCTGAACACTTGCAGCAAAGTTGGATGTACTGTTTACCATTTTCTAATAATTACTTTACTTAAAAGTGTGGCTTTTAAATGCTCTTGCAAAAATACAACAACTGAAATATCTCTATACTGAACATTCTGAAATGATTTATGATGAAAAACTATAGTTCAGCACATGTATCTACTGTGTGATAAGTTTATAGTTGACACAAAAAATAAGGAGAGAATACATCATTTGATCTTGAGCTTGCAAGGAAAATAGGCGTGAGCCCAAACCTCCAGTAAGAAATTGCAACCTGGTCTAAAAGCACTCTCCTGAGCCTTTTCGTTAGAAAATAAAAATAAATATTTTAGGTTACAATAAGGAGATCAGCCCTAACGGGTGTGGATATCAAAGAACAATAACATGATTGGCCAATAGTGACAATGATGTAAATAACGAATAACAGTCAAAATAATGAACAACAGTATGAAACAATAGTCCAATTAATGAACAGTGAGCCAAAATAATTAACAACTTTGCGCAATAATAATGGACAAAATAATGAACAACTCTGTTATCCTCAGCAAACTTCTTTGTAGGCGTCTGATAGTAGTAAATCTTTCACTTTACTCCCTTTTTATATTGCAGCACAGCAACAAATAAATCAATAACTTTTTCATTGCCCGAAAAACAAAATAATCAACATTAAAGGATTTACAGTCAACACTGTCATTTTTGGCAAAAACTGAAATGAACAAAAATGGGTCATAATTGGCCAAATAAATCCTATAAAAGGAGTCATATATGCAACTGTGGTTTCAATATTACCGGTACTACTAAATTTTAAAATTGGTAAAGAAAACATCGTTTAGGTACTTGTTAACATGGAAGCATTTCAAATAATCTCTACTTTGTGTGGTCAAAAGTGTAACAGGAAATAGCATGACACGTCTTAGAATTAGATTGGCAGATCTGGTCCTCGAAGGCCACAGTACCACATGTTTTGAGATTTTTTTTCCCTCCACAGCAACTGATAAAATTGACTTTTGTTGATTTTTATTTTTATTATGCTGTTAAACTGAGCATTTGAATCACTGGCGTGGGAGGAGGGAAACCTCCCAAACATGTAACCCCCGACGACCGGATTTACCTTGATTTACTCAGTGAGGAATGGCAAACTTTGCCACAGTTAGCATTATTACAATACATCGAAATCCACTAAATCCTATACTTAACAATGGAAGTTCTGAAGCTCTGTCAGTAATTTGGCCTTTTTAAACAGCTTCTGTAGCTACAACGTGGTATTGTGTTCATGTTTTGTGTTTATTGATTATAGTACATTATCATTTTCAGGTGGAAAGTCGAGGTGTCTTCTAAAGGACTCTCCATTCGAAAACCAAAGGTCAGTGTGAAATCTTTCTAAATTGATGTGTTTTTGGCGTTACCTATCAACATCAAATTAAGTGATTATCTCGACCCACAGACGGCCTGAATCACAAATACCTGTTTTGGAAATCGGTAGCTTTTCTACACGATACCAGAAAGGTATTAGTGGTAGTATTAAAAGCTGTTACACTGCTCCTGATGTGACGTGATCAGTCGACCGTGTCAAGTGGTCGCCTTATGACAGGGGTCAGCAAGCTTTTCGGTGTGGAGTGCCACTTTCAAATTTCCTTGTAAATCAGTGTGCCACACCAAGATCAATGACTCGCACAACATTTTTTTTATATATGAAAGAGCTGTTATTTTACACCAGTCTGAATATACATCATGGGTATACATTGAAATAGTATAACTGACCTATTTATCTAGCACTATTCTTGTTCATCAATTAACTAAAAAATGAATGTGAGCAACACGTGGAAAGGCCTGTAGACATCCATGACTTCAACTTTTTACCACAACCTGAATCAAGAATTCTTCATCAACAATGAACTACAATAAAAAAACAAGTGATATGGACAGCTACCATACCATTCATAAATGAAATCTAATTGCAGAAAAGATCAAAACTTGAAATAACAGCAACAAGGCAGAAGGCTACTTGAAAATAAGTGCAACAGAAATAACAGCTGATTTGGTCTCCGATATAAATGGTTTTCCATGCTTTGTAAGCAGTGAGCAATGTGATAACTTGCTTTGGTGGTGGTGTTTTTAGCAGTGACAACGGTTTTCAGGGTCTGTGTTTGCCGTACCTGGACACAGCGCGTTTTAATGTCTACGCCTTGAATTCATGTTTCGTCTCGTAATGACGTTTAACACTTGATTTGCGAGGTACAACGCTCTTGAGGCATAATGCACAAACAGCACAGTCATTTTTTGCACAAGCCCCCAGTTGTCAGTCAAAAAACAACATTTTTTCGCTGAAGGAGCTGTCATTCATTCTTTTATCGCGCGCCGATGTTTCTGTGGCTGGGACAAAACACGAATTTCTCCTCTTCTGCGAGTTGCTGTGCAGACACACACTCGCACACGGAGCAGAAGAGGGGGGTCGCTACCGTAAAGCCTCTTAACAACACGGCACGCAACTGAAAATGTCTAAATTTCAGGTAAAAATGCGCATTTAAAAAAAGTAATTATTATTATTTTGCAGTGCGCTCGCGTGCCACTGCTGGTACGCGTGTCATAGGTTGCCGACCCCTGCCTTATGACAACCAGTCGTAAAGTTTCGTATTCCTCTCCTTCAGGTTCTGTCCATGAACAACTATTTCTCGGTCGGTCCAGACGCTCTGATGGCGCTGAACTTTCACGCGCACCGTGAGAAAACGCCCTCCTTCTTTTCCAGTCGCATCATCAACAAGGTCAGGGCGGATTTGTTTGTATTCCGCTGCTGCCAGAACGCAAAACTTGCATTTGCTTTTCAACATTCACAATTTCACCAGCCACTAACTGTTGGTTTTGTTTTTCTTTCATCAGGCTGTGTATTTCTTGTACGGCACAAAGGACTGTCTAGTGCAGGAATGTAAGGATTTGGATAAGAGGATTGAGGTAGAAACGCATTGCTTATTAGTCTGTTAAACAACAAGAACATTACCACAACAACTATTTCAAACAGCATCTTCTGTTCACTGTTGTGTATGTGTGTGTTACCCAATTTTAGCAGACGTTTTACTCTTGTAAAAAAAGTGCTGCGTTTTATTGGACTTTTTTTGCTGCCCGAATCAGGGACAGATTTGCACATTCGATTTTGTTGTTGTTTCGTCTTTATTGCATGTCTTTATTTTTATCAAAGCAATGAAACATAATGTAATTCTTTAATATTGTAAGTAAGTTAAACTTGAAGCGGTATCCTACAACAAAATAGTCAGGTGGTGCATCATTCTCCATAGGATGTGCTGCATCCATTTTAGTCATTTTGACAGTAAGCTAATATACAGTGAATAAAATAAGTATTTGAACACCCTGCTATTTTGCTACTTCTCACACTTGGAAATCATGGAGGGGTCTGAAAATTTCATCGGAGGTGCCATATCCACTGTGAAAGTATTTGAACACCTGAGAAAATGGATGTTAATATTTGGTACAGTAGCCTTTGTCTGCTATTATAGAGGTCAAACGTTTCCTGTAGTTTTTCACCAGGTTTGCACACCCTGCAGGAGGGATCCTGGCCAACTCCTCCACACAGATCTTCTCTAGATCAGTCAGGTTTCTGGGCTGTCGCTTAGAATCACAGAGTTTGAGCTCCCTCTAAAGATTTTTGATTGGGTTCAGGTCTGGCGACTGTCTGGGCCATGCTACAACTTCTTACGTAGCCACAGCTTGGTTTTCCTGGCTGTGTGATTTGGGTCGTTGTCGTATTGAAAGACCCAGCCACGACCCATCTTCAATGCTCTGACTGAGGGAAGGAGGTCGTTCCCCAAAATCTCACAATACATGGCCCCAGTCATCCTCTCTTTAATGCAATGCACTCGTCCTGTCCCATGTACAGAAAAACCCCCCAAATCATGATTCTACCACCAACCATGCATGGTTTTCTTCAGACTGTGCTTTTTTCTTCCTCCAAACACGCTTGGTTGAATTATGACCAAAAAGTTATATTTTCGTCTCGTCTGACCACAAAACTTTCTCCCATGACTCCTCTGTATCATCTAAATGGTCGTATGCAAACTTAAGACGGGCCTTGACAAATGCTTGTTTAAGCAGGGGAACCTTTCGTGCCATGCATGATTTCAAATTAGGACGTCTTAGTGTTTTACCTACAGTAAGCTTGGAAACTGCGGTCCGAGCTATTTTTAGGTCACAGACCAGCTCCTGACGTGCAGTTCAGGGCTGATTCCTCACCTTTCCTGGAATGATTGAGCCCCTACGAGGTAATATCTTGCATGGGGCTCCGCTCCTATTGAGAATGACCATCATGTTTAGCTTGTTCCATTTTCTAATGAATACACCAGCAGTGTACATTTGTTCACCAAGTGGCTTGGCAATTGCTCCGTAGCCCTTTCCAGCCTTGTGGAGGGGGACAATTTTGTCTATGGTGTCTTTGGACAGCCCTTTGGTCTTCGCCATGTTACAAGTTCAAGTCTTACTGATTTTATGGGGCAGACAGGTGTTCTTTATGTAGCTAACAACCTCAAACGGGTGCATCTGATACAGGAGGATACTCGGAGTGCAGGTGAACTTCTAATGGGCTGACTAACAGGTCTTTCAGGGTCAGAATTCTAGATGATACACAGGTGTTCAAATATTTATTTGCAGCTGTATCACAAAAATAAATTGTTAAAACATGCATTGTGATTTCTTTTTTTTCTTTTTAGTTTATCTCTCTCACAGTGGACATGCACCTACAATGAAAATTTCAGACCCTTCCATGATTTCTAAGTGGTAAATATTGCAAAATAGCAAGGTGTTCAAATACTTATTTTCTTCACTGTAGGTGTTGCATATAAGACTTTTTTCGTCTCTAAAACAATTAGTTTTTTTGTTGTTTGTTTTTTGGCTAATATAGCTCTTTTAAAATTTTAGGTTGCCAACCCCTGCGCTATATGTTGAGAATAAACAAATGTGTGATAACTTTCTGACAATTATTTTACACCGTCCAAGTTCTACTTTATTCCAAAACAGAATAAAACTGGAACATACAGTAAAAATATAGTTGAGTATGACATCAGACTACAAACTATCAAAAAGCTATTAGCAAATTCAAAGAAATACAAACAACATCTATCAACAAAATGATATCTTTGGAAACTTTGGGGTCGAAGGAACATCAACGGAAGCAGATAGCTGGTGATAGAGATGCTAGATGAATGAATGAACGGCCTTTATTTTCATTACACAAGTATAACAATATTGGAGGGCGTTCCTTTTTAGTGTAAGTAAGAAAAATATAGAGGTAAAAATGTCAATGAACAATATATTAATAGTATATAATAAATATTTGCATATCCACAGTGGCAGTTGTACAGAACATTAAGCTCATGAAGGTTGCGGATGAGAGTTTAGGATGAAGCTGTTCCTCATCTTGTCAGTTCTTGCTCTGATACACCTATAGCGCCTTCCAGAGGGCAGCAGGCGATAGAGCTGGACACCTGGATGAAATCTGTCCTTAATGATGTTTCGGGCTCTGCTATGGCAGCGAGTGGAGTAGATGTCCATCATGGAGGGGAGAGGGCAGGCAATACCATGTGTAACAGAGAAAGATTATGTACTTAATCAATGGCTTCCAATATGACATAATTTTCTGTCCAAAAGTCTCCTTAAAAATAAATGTGAAAAACAAAGTAACATTTCCTGGGTGCAGAACACACTTTTTTTAATCCCACATCAAAGAAATTTGAGATAATAGTTTAACCGCAAGGCTTCCTATTCTGTTCATTTTAATGTCTGTCAATTTACTGCCATTACAGCTCGAGCTCGATGGTGAGAAAGTTGCATTACCCAGCCTGGAAGGCATAATTGTTTGCAACATCGGCTACTGGGGCGGTGGCTGCAGACTGTGGGAGGGGATGGGAGACGAACCTTACCCTCCAACACGGTAAGAAAAACTTGAAGAAACAAAACTGCTAACATTTCAGATTAGCTAAAGTGTGCAGTAGGGCTGAAACCGCGGCTACTTTATTAGTCAACTAGTCACTGACTATTGAAACATTTAGTTGAGAAATCAGATTTTTTTTCTTCTTAGATTTAGCATGAAGTTGATTTAATAACGTAGCAAACAAAAGAAAAATAATTAAAATCCAAAATGCATCTCTTGTTGAACATTCTCCAGATTTATACAAAAATTCAATTTAAATGCAATCCAAACCCAATTAGGCACCTTCAACAGAGACATCCATTAACAAATCTCTGTTTAGAGACAGGCAAATAAATAATAAATTAAAATCACGTACCTGTAACCATTTTTATGCCTGTAAACCAACAAGACCCACATTAGCAGTATTAGAACAGTTAATAAAAACTAATATGATGTGCATTTTGTTTAGTACATTCACTGCCAGCATCATCTCTCGCTCTCGTAACAACGTACTCAATGATTCTCAACGGTTTGAAATCAAATGGTTTTAACAACTAATGTTTGTCATTTTAATTTTTTTAACAAATGTCGTTTGTTTTTCACACCGCATGCATTTTATTACTGTTTGTCAGGCATGGTCTAGCATACCGCTCAAGCTCTTATAGCAATATATACACCTATAAAATGTACAACTGTATTGGCTTGAATGTTACTTGAATATTACCGAGGTTAGTCAGACTCCGTTTCGTTCAACTGTTCGACTATTAAAATGTTGTGCATCACCGATCTATTACCATGATACAAAAGGTCTGCTTTGCAAGCTCTGCAAGTTGTATTATTATTTGCTGTATCCAGGCTCGAATACTCCAAAACTGGAGAAGACAGCTCAGTAGCCTAGATGGTAGTGTGCCCGCTTTGAGACTGGGAGGTCGCTGGTTCGCGCTTTGGCCGAGACATACCTAATTGGTATAATGGCGGCGCCCTCTGTTGGCTGCGGCTGCATCGACTCGCTACAACGGGTCAGGTGTATCGACATTTCGTTCTGTGTACATTGTTACAAAGAATGACAATACAAAGTAAATTATTATTATTATTATTATTTGGAATGTGTAGCTATTTGACAGCCATTTCCGTATGTTCATGTTACCACTCGAGACCGAGACGACATTAGTTATTGCGTATGACTCTCAGCAGAGATCAAACTTGTGCAGCGGTGCCTCTCTGTGTTGAAAAAACGTGTCTGGCAACAATTGTTGACAATGAAATTTATTGTCGACTATTTCTATTATCGAGTTTTGTTGACAACGTTGACTAATTAATGCAGCCCTAGTGTGCAGTCCAATTACCCTGAAACAGGATGTTTTTTGTGTGGTTGGCAGGTTGGATGACAGCCTGCTGGAGGTTATGGGTGTATTTGGCTCCTTCCACTGTGCTCAGATCCAAGTCAAGCTGGCCAACCCAGTACGACTCGGACAGGCCCACACGGTCAGGGTAAGGCCACAGGTTTCATTGTAAATCCTTTCCGGCATACTTGCATACAGGGTGTCGCCATAAAATGTATTCAGTGGTACCTCTTCTTACAAGTTTAATTCGTTCCAATTGTTCAAATTGCTCATGTAATGAACACATTTTCCCGATATAAAATAATTAAAAACAAATTGGTCCGTTTCCATCCTCCCCAAATAGCTATAAAACCCCTTTTTCCTTATCACTCAAAATACATTCAAATAGTAATTAAACAGAAAAAATACAGTAATGAGATAAATAAGATGATATTAACCCCTAACGTTCCTGTAAATCCCAATCCAAAACTTACTTAAAGTAAATTAAGTTGGAGAATATGGACCTTTTTGTTGTCTTTTGAAAGGTAAGACTCCGGGGTTTTGTCCCAAACTGAAATATTCACTGCAAGTGCTACTAACACTTAGTAATGTAAGTTGGAACACATAGAAATAGGGTTTTCTCGCCTGAATATTTTTGCAATTGCATGCCTGCAAAATAATGTAGCATGGGCATTTTAGCTGGAAAACAGCTGGGACAATAGCTATAACAATTTTCGAACAACCTTTTTTCTTTTAAAAAAAAACTATCTCGTCTTGCCTGTTTGGGCTCTAATCCCTATTATCTCTGTAACTGGTAGTAGACAACACGGTCATCGTAGATTGCTAATATTGTTGCAATATTCTACATAGTGGTCCTTGCTGTGAGTGGGTGCCACATTGTGTTTGTAAGGTTTATTATCGCTAAATAAGTGGAATTGCCATCATTACCAAAGGGAGCAAAACGACAGGGGTTGGTAGACCTGAGATCAAAAGACTGTTGATGAAGCACTTACCTGTACACTTCAAACTAAAGTTACTGTAACTTTAAATGAACATACACACCAAAAAATTTTGCCTGTAGTTGTTTGCATGCGCAAACCGGACAAGTTGATGCTGGCTGTAGCAGTCATAAGCGGTAAGCGATTTCAAGCGGTCTCTACTGGTAGTCCTCAGGACTGCTCATGTTCTGGATTTTCCTTTGTATTGTGAGCAAGATTTTGTTTCAAATAAAATTCGTATACCGAAATTCTCGTCTTTAGAGGCGCTCATATAAAGAGGTACCACTGTACTTGATAATTATCTATAATATCCATATTTGGAATAGCTGCCCACCCTTAATCTTCGACAGGCGGGTAGTTTAATTACCACTACTAGATTGCTTGCAAGTCAATGGGAAAGTAAACCCATCAATTGACTGTAAACTGGGTAATGGTTTCCACCTTCTCAGCTTGTCCTTAAGAGCTCCACGATGCCGATGCAAGTGGACGGCGAGCCGTGGGCTCAGGGCCCATGCACCATCACCATCACCCACAAGACGCAAGCCCTAATGCTTTATCACAGCTCGGAGCAAACGGATGACGACGAGGACGGCGAATCCAGCGCCTCTGAGACAGAGAGCCCTACCCCCCAAGACTCGCACTGATGATACTACTTCATTCTTCTTCTTGGTTTCTTTCGTTTCCAATTGGTAAAAGTATTGCACCAGATGTTGATATTCTCAAATGTCAACAAAGTTGAAGCTCAAGTAGAGGTAAGATTGGGCCTAAAAAAAATCAGACAAATAAGCAATTAACTTGGTTTACAGGACCGAGCCAGAAGCAAACCTAAATTTCATATTTTATTAGTAACGACTCTGCAGAATGAGAGACGATTCATGATAAAGACAAGGCTTTATACTAATTTCCATCTTTTTTATTCATGTGTCTGCAGAAGTTACATTAACCAAAACTTTTTCATCATTTACGTATTTTTTTTAAGAGTTGATGGGAACATTTTAAGGCTGTCAGTCATTTTGACGGGTAATATTATAATGATTGAAATTTTAGGCCTGACCCGAAATTCAGGCTTAAGATCTTATCTCTAAGCTCAAATGAGTGTCAGCTGAAATATAATTGACACATTTTGACACTGTATTCCTTTTTTCATTTTTTTCCATTAAAAAACAAACATCCCATTATTGTTCCCAAACTCTTAAATCATGTCCAGAAAAGTCAATCTCAGTGCTTTAGCCCAATTTCAAAGGCTTTAATAATATTATACAATATCAAAAAAATGTATTCTTCCATTGTATTGCTTTTTAAGAAATTGAATTTAATGGGTCAGTCAAGGAGCTTGATTTTTTTTTTGTACGATTGTATCCCACAGACAGCAAGGTCAGGTGATGTTGAATGTGCTATAATACTTGAACTTTTGTATTATTGCTTACAGTATTATTGTTTTGGTTTTAGTTCTGAAGACATTTTTTATCCCCGCCTTGATGTATAAATACAGTGGGCTAAAATAAGTTACAGTGGTATGACACAAATCAAACGGAAGACAGAAATGAATTGCAGATAATGTATACTTGTGTTTATACAGTGGCCCCTTTATATGCGGGATTAATTTGTTCCCTGATCGAGCCCGTATTCTGAATTACTCGTATCTAGAGTTAAGTTTCCCCATAAGAAATAATTGAAAACCAATTAATCCAATCCGGGCCTCCAAAAAGCAAAGATAATCTTAAATAGCTATAAAACACATCTTCATGATCACTAAAAATCCATTCAAATAGTAGTTGAACATAATATTTTATTGATCCTATTACTATATTTTTTAACTAAATAAAATGCAAGTTTATTGCGAACAATTTCTATAGAGAAAGTAAGCCGTTGTTACTGTCATGGTGGGTTTGTGTGAGGAGTGATGGAGCACGCGAGACTGTTGATGATGCGCAGGGTTGGGTAGGGTTACTTTAACTTACTACTTTCAATTACTTTTGGATTTCTCCAATACCAAATATGCTAATAAAAGACAAAAGTAACTAAATATGAATAAAATTACTAAATTTTGTGCAGGCTTGGGGAGTAATGGAATACATGGAACGCCAAAAAGTATGTTGGCAAGCTGTTTGGATTTATTTTCATTTTGTTTCTGTCGCATTTTATGTTAGTTTTGCCGGAGATCAAAGCCAGGAGAGAAAGCTTACCACGTGTTGTGAGTCATAATTTTATTCATATTTAGTTTCTTTTGTCTTTTATTAGCATATTTGGTATTGGAGTAATTCAAAAGTGTTTGAAAGTAATCAAGTTAAAGTAACCCTACCCAACCCTGATGATGTGCAAGCACATACAGCACTATTATTATTAAAGTTCCGGTAACTTTGAATGAACGTACACTCATGTTTTATAGCACAATTTCTTTTTCATGAAGCAAAGCGCTGCGTCAACTCTTCCATGGCTTTATCGTCACTCGCTGCTTCCCCATGCCTACTACAGAGTGTATGCCTGTCCAGTTCTTGAATTTCTCTAAGCAGCCATGGCTGGCCATAAAATCCATTCCACTTTTACACGAAGATGACTCAAGTTGTAGGTCTTTGTAGATCAGACAGTGACCTCTGATCTCCGTATCTACCGCCAGCTCCTTGTCAGGTATCCAACGTTGATGGCATATTTCTGTGTCAATATCAAGTCAAGTCACATTTATTTATATAGCCCTTAATCACAAAAATGTCTCAAAGGACTGCACAGGATTACAATGACACAATTACCTGAGCTTAAAGCAACATGCGGGCAAGGAACAACTCAAAACTTCAGCGTGAGGAAAAAGAGAAACTTTGAGAAGGGACCTCACAAGTGGTAATCCCCCTTCCAGGATGACCAGGGTGAATTACATTTAGCATTACAGTACACTAACATAGTAAACACTAGGTAACTTGTTGAAAATTTGTCCGCAAAGTGAATGACGGCAACGATGCCCCCAGCCTGTAAACTAGTCCAGAAAGTCTATGACGGCCACGACGCAGCTTCCCATCTCTGTCAGCTGGTCCATGCAGGCGTTGACATGCTTCAGGACAAACACTGGTCCGCTGACTCATCTCAAATCGTCCTTTACCTTCGTATCACCACCAGGCAGGCAGTTGGAAAAAGACAGGACAATACAGAATATGAGGTGGGCATGAATCATAAGCTGTGGAATAGAAGTGGGTCTTAAGCCTCGATTTAAAAACTTCCATTGAGGTTGCAGATCTTATCTCCGGAGGCAGGGCATTCCATAGCACCGGGGCCCCGATGGAGAACGCTCTCAAGCCTGCAGACTTCTTGGCTCTCTGAGTCACAAGTAGACCGGCATTTTCCGAGCGCAGACTCCGTGCAGGAACATATGGGGAAACCAAATCAGAGAGATAAGAGGGTGCAAGTCCATGCAAACATCTGTATGTTAATAAGAGAACCTTAAAGTCACATTTTAAGTGGACTGGGAGCCAGTGCAAGTTGGCCAATACAGGAGTAATATGCTCAAACTTTTTGGTCTTAGTCAAAAGTCTAGGTGCCGCATTCTGAACCAGCTGCAGACTTTTGATGCTAGACATCGGGAGACCAGAAAGCACTACATTACAGTAATCAAGCAGAGAAGTAATAAACATACAAATTTTAAATGGTAACCCATTGTTCTGCTTCCCTAGATCACTCAAACACTACGCTTATGTTGGTCTGTTGTGACCTGCTTTTTTTCAATTGACATCCTTTTTTCTTAGAAAACATTGTCATTTTTCAGAACTCATGGATAGGGTCACAAAAAAGACACAAAAAGGAAATGCAAAGGAATGAAAAAACAACTCGAAGTGCGCGGGTTCAGTTATCTCATGGCAGGAAACGTATGTGCTAATTGGCGAGAGCTGATGCTGGCAGTGAGCAGTCCCAATTGGTAGACTGGAAATTCTCTTGGATTTTTGTCTCATCCACCCATCTGTTTTCTGCGCTGCTTATCGTCACTAGGGTTGCGGGGGTGCCGGAGCCCATCCCAGCTATCTTCGGGCAGTGGGCAGGGGCACACAGAGACAGACACCTCACTCGCTCATTCTCACCTAGGGACAATTTAAGCTGGCAAATTAACCTGACATGCATGTTTTTGGATTGTGGGAGGAATCCCACGCAGGCTCAAAGGGAACATGCAAACTCCACAGGGAGAGGCCGCAGTAGCTGGAATTGAACCTTGGACCTCCGCACCGTGGCGCTGCGCATTAACAACCGCCGTGCCGCCCGATAATCCGTCCTGTGTTAGACAAATTTTTTTGGAACGACAGCTGATATCTCGAATATCTCTTGTCGAGGGTAGCTCGTATGTAGAGGGGCCACTGTATATATACTTTTAATTGGATAAAGCTGTAAAACAAGACACACAAAAGAGTCAAAATCAACTATTTGATTGAAACTTGTAACGCAATGATTTTTTTTTAAAGTGGTGCAAATTATTATTATATTTTTGCTTTTAAGGATCGTTTTGACTTATAGTTTTTATTTTTTATTTTTTTGCCGAATTACTTTTGCTGGTCTGTGTGCCCGGTTCACTTCACTGCTGGTAAAATGGTCAAATAACACTGGGCTACTCTTTATGTAGCAGTTTTTGCACGTGTATTCAAGAACAGTTTGGATTTTATAATCTTCCATTTTGTTTGGTCAAAGTGTTGCATTTTCCTGTGTTCACGGTCTCACCCACTCAAATGCTTATCGTTTGCTAATAATAGTTGAACATCGTAATTTTTAATTGCTGAATGCCGTAACACTTGCGATCTATATTCATCAGTGTTGGTTTTGTTTGCACCGTTATTTCCTGCTAGTGGCATTTTTTCAAATCAGGTTTGTTTCGAGGTTCGTTTCCAAACAAACTGATGAAAACGTGGATTGAATGTGTTTCCCTGATATGACAAAAATGATTGAATTAGGGTGTCTCTCTTATTCTCATCACTCCAAACCTTCAGTGAAGACAAAAAATGTCAACACTCGACTCAAGCTTCGATCTTTGAATGTGCTTGAATTGCTTTTTCGCAGTATGTTCTTTCAATTGTCTGTAATAAGTAAGTTTCAAAGCAGTAATTATTTCATTATTATTATTTATGTACCATATTTTCTTTTTCTCGCTCACAATATAAACACTGGATGCTTGCATTCACTGTGATACATTGTATTTATCAAGTATTTATGAGTTTGTTTACTATGTTGAATATTGTGTATGTTAGTCCTGATGCTAATTGAAAATTGGAAAGAAAGAAAAAGCCATTTTTGCCTATGCGAGATAAATAAGAAAAAGAAAACACTGTAAGTCCAGGATCAGTGTTCATTGTGGGTGGAAACTTTGTAAAAGAATGTTGGGGAAGTTACAGTTTGAGTTGAATGTAAGGATGTTATTGAGATTATTTTCCCACGTAAATAGTTTCACAATAAAGTCTTACTGTTGCCACGACAATGTCAAGCAATGATTGGTTCGATTTTAAACGCACCAGGAATTCAAGCCAACATTGTATTTTTAGTGTTTATTCACCCCTACTAAGGTCATCATGGCATCCTAATAGAAATCTTTCTCCTGGAAAATTAAACCGCAGAATCACCCGTTTTAAGCTTTTCAGGGACTGGCCATTTTGGAGCTTTCAATTAAGTTATGTCAAGTCATATCTCTTAATCACAAGAAGTCTTAAAGGGCTGAACAGAATACATACTACTATTACACCACCCCCTGATGCATAAGGGCGAGGAAAAACTAAAAACATCATGAGGAACTAAAGAAACCCTAAGAAAGGTGGATACGGATCTGGTCAAAGCCACTACTGGCATTAAACAGCAATTTTTCAAACATAATTCATTCCCAGAGGCTTGATACTTATTGATGAGCAGTGCAAAACCCTTTTGATAAAACATATATACAGGAAATAAAAAATTTTTTAGTGCCATCTTTGTCCTCTTATGTGTCCACCAAAAATTCTACTAAAAAATACTACTACAAAAGTAGTACATATATACGACAAAACTAATTACCAAATGTACTGCTTAAAAACGGACCTAAAACAATTTTATGTTCCAATTACCTAAAATCCACCAAATGTTATTTTAGGCGTTTTTAAGCAAGTCAAGCCTAAGCAGCAGCTAATTTAAAAACTAAATTGCAATGGCATGCTTTTGACTATTCTACTGGGCGGGACTGCAGTATACACTGCATAAACATATTCTTACGAAGCAGGCCTTATCTTACTTTGAACATTTTCATGCTTCACTAACAATTAAAACAAAACCAACAAAAAAGCAGAAATGAGCATAACGAGACTCCCCAGCACTCCCCCATCCCCATTACTCCTACCCAATGTGTTGCGCCCCAAGCATCTTTGCTAAAAGTAAAATCAAAGCTGATAGGCACAGTGGAAAATAATGCTGAAGGCCTATTAGAACTCATTTGGGCATTGTTAACACATGCCAAATAGTCAAGTCATGTTTATTTGTATAGTCTCAAGTGTAGCGACCCTCTTTCATGCACGACACAAGGTTTCCCAATCTCTGGGTTTATTACCTGCATTCAGTAAACAAAACAATACAAAAGTCAGGGGCCTCTGTTCACGACTGCAATTATCTTCAGCGCTTACAAATTAACTCAAGCTACGGCAAGCGCTGAAGCCCGTAAAGTGCCAAACGAAAAAAACAGTCGCAGACGCCCATGACTTAACAACCGAATGAGGTACCGGAATATTAACAGTAATACAACAAAAACACAGATTTTGTGAGAATTCAAAAAAACCATTCAAAACAATCTAATTTCAACTCTGTTACACCCACCCCCACCGAATTCTGGACAAAATCTCACACTTGGTTATAAAATCAAAATCAATATATAACAGTAGTCATTGGGTCACACATATTAGGACCGACCTGAGAAGTATCCTTTAAGGATGCAGTGGACAGAGAAAATTCTCTGAACCAGCCACCGGCTATAGAATGCCTTACAGATTCCACATTCACCCAAGACATATATAAGACATAAATGAGCACAAAACATTCTCTCCAAAACCAAGTTATTTCAGAAGAATTTTAAAGGGAAAAAATGTCATGCCCCAAGAGCTCGAACTACTGTGTTACGCTTAGTCTAAACATTACACTGTAGGTGTCTGGTGACATCTTGTCTAGCCATAGTGTGAAGAAGCCTGTTGACTGGTCGTATAACACGACCCAGGCGTGTAGTGCGGTGTGGTGCAGACTCTGGTTGATCAGTGTGGCTAACGTTACCTCCAGAGACAGCAGCCTCTACAGATTGAACATGGTCATGCTCACTAAGAGTCGAAATGTCATCCCTAACAGCAGTGTCGTGAGTATGAGTGGTCAAGGAATGACCAGAGTGATCAGAACTTTCAGAGTTCAGCCCATGCACCCACTCTCTGGTTCTCTCCCCAGACGCAGGTGTGAGATCTGTGTAGTTGTCAGGGCCTGAAATGCTTACAAGACTCTGCGCATCATCCGCCGCACATCCAGACCGGTTTAGCTGAGCAGGCACTCGAGCATGAGATTCTTCGGAAACAGTGGGACTGGTCATTGAAGAACAAACAGAGGCAGATGATTGTGCAGAGGACAAAGACAAATCAGACTGGAGAGAGGGCTGGTCTTGAACTGGGAGAAAGTTAACCAACATCAGCAGGTTACGGTGAACAACCTTCTCATTCCCTGTGATGGTGTCTTGAATTTTGAATGTGTGTGTTTGAGGGTTCATCTCAATAACAGTGTAGATGGTAGACTCCCACCTATCAGCCAATTTTCGCTTGCCCCTCTCATTTTTGTTCGCCACAAGGACTCTATCTCCAACTCCAATTGACGGCCCTTTTGCTGCCCTGTTATAGAGTCGAGTCTGTCTGCCCTGTTCCTTTTTTGCATGTTCCTGAGCAATTGACATAGCCTCCCTCAGGTCTTCAGACAGTTTTGCAACATATCTGCCGTAGGTGGTAATGTCAGGGTCAGACAAAATGTTCCCAAACAGAGTGTCGACTGGGAGGCGAGGAACTCTCCCAAACATCAAGTAAAATGGTGCATATCCAGTAGTTTCATGAGCAGTGCAATTGTACATGAATGTGAGTGTTTGTAAACGTCTTGGCCAGTCCTGCTTTGATTCAGGGGGCAGAGCTCTGATCATATTGCCCAAAGTACGATTAAAACGCTCAACACTTCCATTCCCCATCGGATGGTACGGGGTAGTATGTGACTTACGCACCCCAGATAATTGTAAAAGTTCTGCGACCAAATTGCTCTCAAAGCTTGGGCCTTGATCACTGTGGATCCTCTCCGGAAAGCCATAAACACAAAAATACTTTTCCCATAGAACTTTAGCTACTTGCCTGGCTGACTGGTCTCTACATGGAAAAGCTTGTGCCAATCTGGTGAAATGGTCTGTTATCACTAATACGTCAACAGATTTGTTGTGTGAATCTTCAGCGGACCAGAAATCAATACAAACAAGTTGCAATGGGCGGGAAGTGGCAATGCTTTCCAGAGGGGCCCTCCCTGCAGGCTCAGTGACTTTGCTGACTATGCAACGCTGACATTGACGAACATGCATCCTCACATCTCTGTCCATATGCAACCAAAAGAATCTCTGTCTGGCGATGCTCAGGGTTCTTGACTGGCCTTGATGGCCCGCACTGTCGTGCACCCCTTTTAAAACTTCGGCCTTCAGGCAATCAGGGACCACTAACTGATGGCGTTTTGCATTTGAAATCTGATTACGGGATACTCTGTACAAAACATCATCACTCAGAACAAACTTCTCCCAGTGCTTCAGGAGGCCCAGGACTTGACTTGTCTCGTGTGCCCTTTCACGTCTAGACGGTCTTCGAGACCGTTCCACATAAAACCGAAGACGAGACAAAACTCTGTCCCTGGACTGAGCCTCCCGCAGGTCATCCATAGAGAAAGCAGGCAGACTGGGTAGTGTATCTGGAATAAGGTGGGGCATGTGGCTTATCAGTTGAGCTGCCCGAGTTCTCGCACCGGAGGCCCATTCAGTGTGTGACTGGACAACAGCAGCAACTTCTTGATTGGATACAGTCTGGGCCGACACGAGTAATGACTGGACATTTGTGGCTATAGAATGGGACAGCTTCTCTGCCATGACAGGCTGATCTGTAGAGTCTCTGAGAGTCTGTTGGACGGCTGTATCAGACAAAACCGCAGCTTCTGCAGTGAGATCATGAAGAGGTTCACTGACTAGTCTGTGGCCAACATTCTGACAAAAAGGGACACGGCTGAGAGCGTCAGCAACCGTGTTTTTGGGACCAGGCACATACTTGATTTCAAAGTTGTAACTGGCCAGCTTTGACACCCATCTTTGCTCACAACAGTCCAATTTGGGTTTAGTCATAATGTGTGTAAGTGGATTATTGTCAGTCCAGACGGTAAACTCATGGCCTTTCAACCAATGGCTAAACTTCTCACACACAGCCCACTTCAGTGCAAGAAATTCCAAACGATGAGCTGGGTAGTTCTGTGACCGGGTCAAAGACTTGCTAACGAACGCAATTGGCCTAGCCACTGTGTCACCTTCACGTACCTGGGACAAAACGGCTCCAAGGCCATCCAGTGAGGCGTCAGTCGACAGCAAAAATGGACGACTAAAGTCTGGATGAGCCAAAACCACAGAATGGATAAGGGCCTTTTTGAGGTCTGTAAATGCCTGGTCGTGGTCAGCAGTCCAGTCACCTGATTTCAGTTTGCGGCCCACTACAGTTCATTTGGGCTTTCTGCCTTTCTTCTGTTTCTGGCCAGCCAGCAGATAAAACAATGGCTTTGCGAGTGTCGAATACCCCGGAATGAAGTGTTGATAAAAATTTAACATACCCAAGAAAGACCGTACACGTTTCTCAGAAGGTGTCGCTCCATCCGACTCCATCAAGTCCGCCACAGTCATTTTGCTTATACTTTCAATAGTACAAAGAATAGAAAAAAAAACAGGAAAAAATAAAAACCAGAAATTAACTAATAATTTACGTATTGATAGCAAATGCACAGTGGCACACATACATAAAACGAAATCAAAGCGCCAATGCAGTGCAACGGTACCCTCTAGTGGACACAAGAAGAATATGCAGCAACGCCGGGATCTGCTCAGAGGCTGATAAAAATGATCCAGTTGTAGGTCACGGCACCAGTGTAGCGACCCTCTTTCATGCACGACACAAGGTTTCACAATCTCTGGGTTTATTGCCTGCATTCAGTAAACAAAACAATACAAAAGTCAGGGGCCTCTGTTCACGACTGCAATTATCTTCAGCGCTTACAAATGAACTCAAGCTACGGCAAGCGCTGAAGCCCGTAAAGTGCCGAACGAAAAAAACAGTCGCAGACGCCCATGACTTAACAACCGAATGAGGTACCGGAAAATTAACAGTAATACAACAAAAACACAGATTTTGTGAGAATTCAAAAAAACCATTCAAAACAATCAAATTTCAACTCTGTTACATGGGCTGTACAGACTACAGCCCAACATTACACCACAGAGAAAATATTTAACTTTTAACATTTTTAAGAACACCTCAAATAATTCACCACACAACTTTGAATAAAAGATAAAATCTCAAAATGTTTATTTCAGACCATTTTACAACTGCGAAAGATATGGTTTATGCGCTACAGAAAAGGTAAAAAAATATCAAGGCCTTTTCATCTTTCTTTCAAAACACGCAACCTACTGAAAAGTCTCCAAAGCCTATAATGGTTATAATCATTGTAATAAAGGTGTTCATGATACAAAACACCGGAAAACCCTCCAAACTACAGATAATAACACTTTCCTGACAATAGACTACTTTCCATTAGCTTGTTTATGGTTGGATGATGTATTGAGCTTGTGGATGTTGTTCATCACGCCTGCAAACTGCTCCTCCTGTGAGAGGGGGGGATGTCATTATTTCAAAATATATGTCATCAGCTCACTCATGTTGGTACACACTAGTTTTTTATACAGGCACACTCTCATGTTAAAAAGATTCTTACCAGTATGTTCATGCGCTGAGCTGCTGCAATTGCAATGTTGAGCTTGCGCTCATCATCATCCCTCTCCTCCTCAATCACACCCAACCTGTCAAACAGCCAAATCCTGTATTTATGACTTCTTTATTACAATCAGTTGGAAATTGTTTTAAGTGTTAGTAGGAATGCAGCAAGGTTTCCCCACCCACAATATTTTGGTTGAAACCGATGATGCACTTCTTGGTCGATTTTCATGAAAAGAATATGAAATGCATTTTCTGGATACATATTTAAATATATTAAATGCTAGTTTTTCTCTTTTGTCCTTTGTGTTTTTGTTGAATTTACGTATTGTTAGTAGAATCAGAGGCTAGAGCTGGAACACTTTTCGAGAAGTTTTTCCAATAGCAGGATACCCTGGACACCACTCTGACACAGATAAAAACTAAATTTTGGCAATCGAGTGTAAGTGATATTTGAAGCCTGCTTTATATACTGTACCTTTACTGGAGCGTTGTAAAACCGCAGTTGAAATTTTGGATTGTTTTTTATCATTGACAGTTATCCTTTTATCAATTATTTTAAAAGCTCTGTTTTTTTTTCCATTGTTGACCAATATCCTTCCTTTAGCTAATTTAACAATGTTTACTGATAAACCAGGACTCATTTTTGTATCTGAAAGGAGCAGAGACAGAGACAAACTTGACATTCTTCGAAGAAAAACCTGATGCTGAACAGGTCAATTCTGAAGATACTGTTACAATGGTAACTTGTCAAAATCTAGTTCGCTCTCTTTGTGAAACTGTAAGTTACCCCTTGTTCTTTGTTTACCTGCTTTGTGAAACAGAAAAGGCTGCATTTCTTTCATATTAGGGTTAAAACACTCAGGGTTCTTACTAAGGGCCCGGTCACACAGTCTTTTGCGTCTGTATCGCGGGTAAAATTTTGCGATTTTTTTTTTCCCGTGGTTGCCCGCGGTAGAAAATGCGCAAAATTGGCCAACCCGCTGTTCATCCGTGGTATGCCCGCAAAACAGACGCCGGCGATTGTTCCGCTTCCTCATCGCGTCAGTTCCACGTCCTTTACGCGTGTGGACCACGGGCATAAAAGCTGCCGAGCCGGGCTGTAGAAATCATAACCGCTCAAGACACAGTCCCGTGAAGATAAAGATTTCAAGCTATGGCACCGAAGAAGAAGCCAATATGTTATTATTGTAATAGTTTTTCATTTTTATTATCTTGTTATGAAATGAAAAGAAATGTCAAGAAATAAAAATGGATTAAGACGAGGTCACTACGGTGACGGGGATCCATGTTCACCCCTTTTGTCTCGAGCACAACTGACGTGTGCTCGGCAAATCGCGCTTTATATACGCAAAGAAAGGCGTTTAACCGTCACACGCGTTACACACGCTAACTCACGTGATAACACCGCGATACAGGCGCAGAACAAACGTGCTATGACAGTGCTCCACCCGCGATTACCCGCTAAAATTTCGCGTCCTACCCGCGTGTAACCACGTCTTGGCCGCGGCCGTAGCACGTCCTAGCATGTTCGTACCGCGTCTTTATCTCATGTGTATCTCGTGTGCCGCCCGCGGTTACCCGTGGTCTAAAGTTTTGAGCAGCGCAAAACTTTTTCGCGCGGCCAACCGCGTGTGAATTTCTTGCCGCGTGTAAAGCACGGCTGTATCTCGTCTGTATCGCGATCTCAAAGCGTCCGACAGCGTCTGCTTCACGGGCAGAAATTTCTGGCCGTGATTCAGCCTCGATGCGCCCGTGAAAGGCTGTGTGACCGGGCCCTAAACAATGTTTGTGAAATGGACCCAGTTAGCAACTTAATTTTCTGGATTGATTTTGTGGGATACGCGGGTTGTAGCCTGAGGTACTGCGATGTCATGTTTGGAAAAAAGAAAGTATTATTGGAAGGCAAAATATTTGACCCCACGGATGGCTTAAAACCAAAGATTTGGCTGAATAATTAAGCAAAGCAATATATTTTTCAAATGAGAATACCACTTCAAGAATCTGTGCATAATTTTAATTCTAGAAATTTATTGATTTAAAAAAAGGGCTCATGGGAGCACCTTAGAACAGCTTGGAATTTTCGTATCCCTGTTATTTGTGTACTGTCCTCTCCTGTTCTCTTTGCAAATTATTCGATATTTTCTCTCCTTCTTTTGAGTGTCTATTAAACCATTTCTGCACCACGGACTAATTTATTGTCTGGTATAATTTCTGCGGCCGGCCCACCTACAACATCTACCTATCCTTCCATCCATCCATCAATCAATCAATCAGTCTGCACCCCTTATCCTCAGTAGGGTAGCGGAGCCCATTCAAGCTGTCTTCGGGCAGTGGGCAGGGGACACCCTGAACTGGTCTCCAGACAGTCACAGGTCACACAAAGACAGACAATTCACACCTAGTCACACCGAGGGACAATTTGGAATTAACCTGTCACGCATGTTTTTGGGAATGTGGGAGGAAACCAAAGTGCCCGCAGGAATCCTATGCAATCATGGGGAGAACATGCAAACTCTGCACAGGATGGCTGGTAACTGGATTCGAACCTATGACCTCACACTGTGCCGCGGACGTGCTAACCACTCATCCGCCGTGTTGCTCCCACCAACAGCATTAGAACTAATAATAAGCCTTAATTAGCTCTCTTATCACTAGGGAGCTAAATGACATACATTTGGTTTTATCTCCTCATTATACTGTTAATACTTCTGTTACTACAGTGTCCTTCTTTTTTATGTTGAAGGCGCAGGTGATTGGGAATCAAGGCTCAATCGCCGCAATAAGAGCACTGTTGACACAGTAAAAGGCGTTAGATTGATTCGCCTTTTTTGATCTTGAAGTCGCCCGCGATTGGTCGATTATTGTACAAAGTTGTTTTGGGCCCAATTCATTCCGTTCTACAATGTGGCTTTGTAATGAAGCATTATGGTAATGAGTTTAGCGAAAACAACGTTGTACAGCGTGGTACCGCGAGTAAAAATATTGTGATGACGAGATAAATCGAAAGCCTTATACCATGTCATTGATGACGCTCTCAATGCCACGTCCTCGGCTTGATTCCCTTTTGCAATCCATGTTGAGCAAATGTGATGGGCAGTATGTCTCGACTGTTTAACCATCGCTCAAATATAATAATTAACCACTGTAAAGTTTTAAACATCAAGGTTGTTATTGGTTCTAAATGAAATTGCATGCATAAGCATTAAGCAAGGGCAACTTTTTCGATTTGTGCGGCCCGGTACCAAACGCTCTGCGGCCCGGCACCTATCCGCGGCCCCGTGGTTGCCGACCACTGTACTGAACTATAAATTTAACAGTTTTCTACCTGAAAGTGGCTTCAGCAAGCTGTTCCTCTCGCTGCGCCAGTAGATTCCGCAGATCCTTCATTTCGGCCTGCAAAATCGCATTCTGGTCTTGACTTTGGTTTATGAAGTTCTCCAAACGTTTTGCCATTTCCAGCTCCCGCTGAGTTACTTGGTCTATTCCCAGCCGAAGCTCAGAGAGTTCCTTGGCATGCTGTTTTGAGTTACGTAAAATTTGTAAATAGTTGCCCAATTTGAATATCGATTATTGGAGGGCAGGTAGGACATACCCTTTCCAGAAAGCGGAGATCCCCCTGCTCAACCTGAAACCCTCTTTGCTTCCTCTTTTGGATGTCTTTGATCCAGGGAACTGGTGCACATGGTTTCATTTCTTCACGCTGAAAGTAAATATTACATTGCTGGAATAACTTTGATTGATTGATTAAATTTTAGTTAGAAGGTAAAATGTCATTTTCTAGGAGTCAAAAATACACTGTGATCGTCAGACATTTTCAGGAGCTCAGTTCTCAGAAGTGGAAGAATATGCGCTTTTGTACATTTGCTTATTTCGTAATAGATGCAAACATTTATTTAAAAGATTATTCTTATATGCAAACACGGGGCAGCACGGCGGCACAGTGGTTAGCGCGTGTGCGGCACAGTTCTGAGATCAAACCTTCCTGTGTGGAGTTTGCATGTTTTGAATTTTGAAAAGATAAAACTCGGCTCTTTAATTCAATTGGTCCAAAAAAATGTGTTTGAATGATTTATTTACCACCCATATTCGCTACAGAATGGTTGGAGTTTTGGCCCTCAGTGCATTTAAATCCCAGCCTTGGTGGCTCCCGGACCTTTCTAAGAAATGCTTGGAAACTGAGAAAAAAAAGGGAGGGAAATATATCCAAATCTGGTTATTGTAGAAAAACAAACACAATACAAGCATGTATTGCAAGTCTGTAAAAATGTTGAGAATAAATATTAAATGAGTAACTTTTATGTATGAATCCCTTTCTTATTTGAAAAAGGCTTGAATGAGCTCCATATGTTTTCTGACCACTGTACTACACACATAGAAACATAATTATTAGTGATAGGGTCGCTCATATCTGCCTGGCGTTTATTCTTTTTTTTTTTTTTTTGCACTCACAGTTTTGGGTGATGAGATGAGGGGTTGCTTCATTTCCAAATCTTTTTCAGCTGTTGGCAGAGCTTCAGAACTGGTTTGTCTTTTCAATGTTTTTTCAAGGTGCCTGTGCGGAGCACTTTGAGTTCTGGTGACAGGCTTCCTTCTCCGAGCTTTAATATCGCTGCAAAATAAACATATATATATATATATATATATATATATATATATATATATATATATATATATTTACATATATATATGTATATATATTGATTATTGAATGTCTAACGTGTTTTTACACATTTTTTGAGGCAAGACGCCCATTTTTTCTATAAAAAGAAATCTTTAAGCATTCTTAAAATGTTTCAACATTAATTTGAAGCACTCTTTTCTCGTTTTTTAAGAAAACATTTTCTAAAATGACAGAATGAAATTCTGTCATTTAAATATGAAATCTTCAACCAATTTTGCTATAATTTCTCATCTTTTTTTTCAATAAGATGACAAAAACACCTTAAACAAGTGAAAAATATATTGCCAATTGAACAGTCTTTTTTACAGGTTTCAGTTTTTTGAATTATACAAAAATCTCATCTCATCTCATCTCATTAGCTGCACCGCTTATCCTCAGTAGGGTCGCGGGGTTATACAAAAATATGTAATTGAAATCTATAAAAGTATGTGGTAGTTTAAATAATGTATGTTATTATATCTTTGCAGTTCGATGTCATGCACCCAGGTTCCTGTGTCTTTTTAAGTTTCCTCACTAATCATCCCCCCTCCCCTCCTTCTTCTATTGCTTTCTCCTATCTCTCTCTACCTGACCTTTTTGGTCACCCACTTACAGGTTCAACTTCCCTCCTCACAGTTGCGGTCACTTGTCCTCATATAACTATCACTACCCCTCCTCGTCACTATTCAAACACTCTGTTCCCTTGGCTCTGTGCTAGTTTAGTTTGGTCTAGATCAGGGGATGGTGTCATAAGAGATGGCTCAGCTAAAAAGTCTCTGTAGTGCGAAGTGGAAGGAGAAGAGGACGACGAGGTGAGCGGAGAAGATGAGGTAAAATTTTGGACTATTTGATAAAGTTTCAGGAGCGAGCAGAGAGAGTGGGAAAGGTGAGATGGCACAACATTCATTTGGACAGGTAACTTTAAATTAGTTTTACCTGGTTATATCAGTATCAGAAATTATTTTCCCCCCATTTTATTAACACTCCACTTATTGAAACATAAATATTTTGTTTGTTTGTTGTACATGATTCAATTGTTTGTTTGTTTCTTGTACATGATTCAATTGTTTGTTTGTTTGTACATGATTCAAATTGAATCGTTTCTCCGGCGCCGTCACGAATGGCAGCCACTCCAGCAGCTCCCGTGTTATTTTCGATTGTTCTCAGTTATTTTCGATTGTTCTCAGCTTAGGGATGCTGCTGGAAAAGTGAATTTCCCTTCGGGGATGAATAAAGTATCTATCTATCTATCTATCTATCTATCTAGTTTGTTGCCACCCCTGTCATGTGCCAAATGTTTTTGTCCCAGCATTTTGTCATTTCAGTGTACCAAACCCTTCCAGATCACAAGTGCCGCCTGACAAACCCCTTGGATTGTCACCTTCTTTTATTTGGTTTCCTGAAACATCGACCCATTGCCTGCATCTTGGACGATTATTGCCTCGCTACCTGACTTCCCTGTACGAATAAAAGACTAAGTTATTGCACTAATCTGTTTCTGCACTGTGCTTCAAAACCACCTCTAAACAATGGCATGCCTTTGAGCAATTCAAGACAATGTCCTATGGCACTCTATTGTGGTTGAAAAATACTGGCCTAACTGACCTGTCAATGTAATCTGTCAAATCCTCCCAACAGAGGATCTTTTTGATTGAAACATTTAAATATTTACCCTGGCCTAAGTAGCATCAATGTCCCACACTACAAAAGTGTTCCCTCTCCCAAAACAAAAACATCCAACCAAGGACTTACATGTTTTCTTTATTAAAGGGATGAAAATATCCAGCCAACGAAAAAGCTTTCAAACTGAAAAATAAACCACTTACCCATCTTTGAAGCTCTTGGATTCCTGAGGTAGATGCTGAAGTGATGATTGGTGTGGGCTAAATTTGCCCAAGTCTTTTGGAGGAACGTACATGGGCTTGGCTTGTTTCCTTGATCTTTAAGAAAAAAGTTCAATTACTTAGCTACACCAACAATAAACAGTAGATCTTTTTGTCAACGTACTTGCTAACTGGGATGTGTTGTATCTTGGGGCCAAGTGATTCTGTTATTTGGTTGAGAATAGAAGGCAGAGGATGCAATTTCTCAATTGTTTCCTGAAGAATATAAAAGCTCTTTTTTAATGTGTGAAGCAATCAAATAAACTCCCTGATTAAATGATGAATGAATAAATGAATCAATAAATAGGTAAGTTGTCACGGACCAGGAACGGAGACGGGACGCAATTGCGTTCGTTTTACTCGGTTTTTATTAAGAAAGAGAACAGTGCTTGCAGCCACGATCCGATGATCGTCGGTCACGGGTAGCAGATAGCAGAAACACGGAAGTGGCACTTCCGTGTCGAGCGAGGGTAGTCGTTGGCAGCGAGAAAAACAGGTCGATGGCCGGGGCAGAGGAGCAAAAACAGAAACAGGTCCAGAAAAGAGGTCGGCAACAGGTATCAGGCAGGAAACAGGACAGGATAGTGTCAGAGAGTACAAAAGCTTGCCTAGCTGGGAGAATAGGTTTGCAGACGGTCTGACGGGTTCCTTTCGGAAGACGGGAGTTTAAAAAGAGTCCAACAGCCAATCAGGTCCCGTGGCTGTTGGCGCCAACGGGGCAGCCAGAGGTGCCCTGGATCAGTAATCATGACATAGGTAAGTAAGTAAGTAAGTAAGTAAGTAAGTGAGTGAATGAGTAAGTAAGTAAGTGAGTAAGTAAGTAAGTAAGTAAGTGAGTATGTGAGTATGTGAGTATGTGAGTATGTGAGTAAGTGAGTAAGTGAGTAAGTAAGTAAGTAAGTAAGTAAGTAAGTAAGTAAGTAAGTAAGTAAGTAAGTAAGTAAGTAAGTAAGTAAGTAAGTAAGTAAGTAAGTAAGTAAGTAAGTAAGAATATGATCGTTTTCTTTCTACTTCCCCATCTTGTTTTGGAGCAATAGCGTGCCGCATAATTTACATCACCCTAATATATTCACGACAGAGCTACAAAGGGGTCACATTAACCGGTTCGCAGTAATTGCCAATGTTGCACAGAGCAAAGCTAGCTAGTGACTTGCCACTGAAAGCAAGTTATATAAAAGGTTTTATGTTTACCATCGGAATGTCATGAGAAAAATAATGGAACCATTGGCTTCCAAACTGTAAATAAATGTGTGTCTGATCTCAATTTATTGCAGATAATTTACTAAAAAATGTGACATCTATACATCTCTTATTATTTAATCTTGACATTGCAATTACTATCATCAAATTATTCATGTAGTTGTAATTACTAAACTTTATGATTATCTATGTCATTTGAGGGATGTTTTTACTCCTGGTTGAGTTCACTTGATATCCCGTCCAGTCGTCTTGCATTCTTTGCTTTTTTTTGGGGTGATCTGGTTTGCGGCAGGAATATTGCCAGATCACTTGTGAATTCCAATGAGTCTGTTTAATATGGACACGATTAAAAAAAGTAATTCGGTAAACTTCCACTACTTTCATAGACTCTTCTTTCAAACCACGCCCATGGCTTATAAAACACCCCCCCTGCCAGCTTTCTGACGCTTTCTGGTGAGCGCACATTGTCTTCTTTAAAATCCAGAATGTATTCTGTTTTTGTTTTATTTTTTTTCATTGAAATAAAACCCTCAACGGAACTCCACTTCACAATTTTTGTTTTACTTGCTATAAAGTCTCACTGAACCTGGATGTTCAAATTGAGCACGAAAAAAGTTCCCTGCTTTATAGCCTAAGCAGTGATACAATTGAGTTGAAGGCACCAATTCTGGTTTTTTTCTTCCGACCTGAGCCCTGAGGCAGATGATGTCAACCAGCAGGCCATGTAGAACGGCCAATCGGAGCGGTAAATCTACATAACCATCAAAAGAACTCATTTGAATCTCAGTGTTTGGATTAGACACTGTTTGGAGAAAGCCCCTCATTCTGTCCCAGTGTTGCTCCAAGAAGTCATTCATAAAGAGCATGTACTCCTCCTTCTCTCCAAACCTGAAAGAGAAACAGGACATGAACTCAATAACTCTTGTCTAAAATATGTACATTAAAGGGACACTGTGTAATGTTTGACCACTAGATTCCGCTGTATGGTGTAGTGCAACCAAAAACCAGGTCTACAAATTACAAGTAAGAATATAAACTAAGGAGACTGAAACTGACCAAACCGCATCATTTTCCTTTTAATTGTTTTCCCAACCCTTCTCAAAGCTTTTTGTTTTTAGGGGTACCTTTAGCATATAAGCACCTTCTAAGTCACTCTCATGTTATGCAAAATAAAGTAAAAGATTTGCAACCAACAATATTTAAAAAATACATTTACTAATAAAATAATTTATGTATTTTTTCATATGACTCAAAGCAAAACTGTTTTCTTACCAAATGGTTTAATTATTTATTAATTTTTACCAGTAAGAGGTGCTTCTTCAGTGAGGTTTTTTCATTCCCCCAACGAAAATGTTAAAAGTATAAGGAAAATATGTTAAAAAATGGTACAAAAAAGTATTAAAAATGAAAATTTGTTGATTTGGTGACCCCAAAATAGTGATAGGCGCGAGCTATACTTTCCCCTCATGTACACTACCGTTTGGCGTCACCCAGGCAATTAAGTGTTTTTTATCAAAAAGTCACTTTTATTTATCAAATGAGTTGTTTGATATCTGTATTATTTTGCCCGTATTAATGTTTCTTTTGTTGGCCAGTCTCAGATATTGCTTTTTCTCCACCACCTTGCACCTCAGAGTTGCCTCTTCACCGTAGATGTTGACACTGGTGTTTTTCGGTTGCTGTTTAACCAAGCTGCTAGTTGAGTATATTTCTCAGAGACTCAGCTGTACTTGTCCTTTGTTTTGGTTGTACCTCCCACTTGTTTTTCTACTCTGTTAGTATAGTTCGCTGAAGGGAGTAGTGAACACCGTTGTAGAAGTTCTTCAGTTTTCTGGCAATTTCAGGAATGGAACAGCCTTCATTTCTTAGAACAAGAGCAGACTGTCAAGTTTCACATGAATTTTTTTTCCTGGCCTTTCTGAAAGTTGAATCACATCCACAAATGTGTTGCACCAGATACTGGACTAACTCAAGGAAGGTCAGTTGTATAGCTTGTCTATCCAGCTAAATCTTTTTCAGCTGTGATAACATAATTACACAAATGTTTTCTAATCATCCATTAGCCTTTTAACACATTTAGCAAAAAAAAAGGGGGGGTTTTAGAACATCTATTTAGATATTGCATTCTAAAAAATACATTTGCAGCTTAAATAGTAATTTACCTCGTTAACAATGTATGGGGTCTATTCCTTATGAGTAATACGCTATTTTCATTTAGGAAAACAGTGTGTTTCTCACAATTATTTCGATATTTCTAAGCGACCACAAACTTTTGAATGGTAGTGTATATCCGAGATATCATATTCAAAACTGTAATGTTAGCTACAAAAAAAACACTTTTTTAATCCCCTCCTGGCCCTTTTCATATTTTTTAACTTAATGTTTAATAGTACTTAAAGTTTGCCCACCCCTGCTCCAAATAATACACAATGTCCCTTTAAGCTATTTTATGGGCGGCGTGATAATTTTTTTTAAAGGCATTAAAAATAAGGCAACTCACAGAGTGAAGTTGGCTAAGTTCTGAATGACTTTAGCAATCAGGGTGAGTGTGCGAAGAGTGTTTGGCTCCGGGTACGGTTGTATCAAACCAAAAAGAGACGGACTGAGGATAGCCGAACACAAAAACCGAAGGAAGAGAGAAGAAGAGATAAGACGTTGTCCAATCTCGGGCCTTCCTTGGTTTTCACACAGTTGTGTCCAACTGGAGAAAATCTTGTTCAGCTCTTCAGGAAAGTGTCTAAAAACAATCAAATGGTTTTAAAGATGTTATAAAGTACAATAAACCTTTTTCGTCATGTGGGCTTTGTTGTCTCACCCATGGAGGTCAATAATTTTTTGCACCACTTCATCACACACTTCCCTCAAGTGCCTCTGATTGCTGGATAATTCAGAAGCATGACATTTGCGGGGGTCGACTTCACAATTATTCCCCATCGCATACAGGCGGATAATAAAGTCGCCTGAAATTTAGGAAAAAAGCGCACTAAGAAAGAATTTATGATGAAGAGTTAAATCCATTTCATATTATTTACCAAGTGTGTTGATTAGGTATTTTTGTCCAACTAGCTTCATATATTCATCAATGGCTTTAGTAGCGATGGTGTTCTCTCTGAAAATAAGTGCCTCCTTCTCTCCAAGTCGTTCAATTTCGGCGGAGGCCAAATCGACAAGAAACTCCTGAAACATGATGACAATTACATTAGTTTTTTATACCTTTCAAGTTCAGCCAATTGCGTCACTTAATAATGATTGCAATTCCCCTTATTAAACGATAAGAAAACTGTACAAACAAACACGGCACCTATTTACGCATAGCAAGACAGACTGTGTGGCATTGAACAAAGATAATTTGTGTAAACAAGTTCATTGTATTTACCGAATAAATGCTTGATTGAGGATAACGTTTGCTAGTGTTTTTTAGCAATCCACAATAACGATGTCATCTGCTACCAGTGACCGAGACAATTCAGATTAGAGCCGATAAGATTGGCATATCTATCTATCTAATTATTTTACCCGTACAAAATTAGTTTTACGGCGTACACAATTTAAAATGATCAAAAAACATATACAATACAGTGTAAAGGTATCAGTTGACAGGTTTGGTTTGTGTTTGGAGATTGATGTTCCTCTCTCAGAAATCACTCAGTAAATTCAATAATTTCTAATTTATAAGTATAATTTCTCTCATTTCATTGTTTTCTCACTTGACTATTTTTCTCCTCAATGTTTGGTGCTCCACACTGCAGTAGGTCTAGTTTTAGAATTAGATCGATCTAATTTGAGGTTGTTGCAATACTTTTAATTGCACCATTGTTACAACGCACAAGTAGATCATAGGCTGTTTGGCTGCATTTCATGGTCCTCTTAAAATATTGAGAGTGGACCACAAGCATGATGGCGATTACAAATATGAGCACATATTTACTACTGCACTGAAACAAAACACGAATGAAGGTTGCCTCGGATAAAATATGAGACTGATATTTTAGAAAAGCAGCAGGGCAACCATACTGTGGAGAAAAGTAGCAGATTGTAACACAAACGTGGAAGATATCTTTGTGTTGCCATTGGTGTTTGCCGTGGTACGGGACCAAATTGCATTTGCTTGTCACCGAGGACTAAAGAAAACTTAAGCGACCTGACATTGATGGCAATAATACAGAAAGAGAAGTGTTGGGATTTTAATAGTTAACTTTCACTACTGTTCAATTCATATTTATCCAATCCGGACTTTATTCTTGATAAATCTGAAATATTGTGTAAATATTCAATAAAGAGTTGTTAACCCTCTAAAAGGGTGTCATAAATGTTTCCATGCATATTTTTTTGTATTTGGAGCGCAAGCGTTGTGGAATAGAGCAGTTCTCTGGTTTCCTCTGTCCCACCACAAAATAAAACAATTATAAGTTGCACTGTATTTAAAATGGTTAAAATGTAGCAAAAAAAGTACCTTTGCTTTCCCGATGCTCTGCAGCACATGCACGAGCGCTCCAGCCAGCTCTTCCTTTTGTATAACATTCAGGAGTGGCTCTAAGCTTTTGCACATTTCTACATAATTCATGGTAACATATTCAGCAAACTCTTTGTATTTCTCCATCGGAAGGACCTGAAGATTCTGGAAACGGGCCTTAATGCGGAGGGAAGCCTGTGGCCCCAGATTCTCTTTTGTGGCACCTGTCCCAGAGACTTTGTAAGGGATGATGGGATACCACTTCTCCTGATAGGTCCTTCCTTGGATATCCGCTAAATTCATATTCACACTACCAATTTGGTGCAGACAGAACTCATCTCTGGAGCTGCGCTTTTTTCTGGGATCTTCTTCGCGAAAAATGTGCAGGGTGATTTCTGAGATGCAGGGAAGGTTGTCGAGCTCAAAGAACTCTCCCCAGAATAATTGACACCCTCCTGGGCCACCCACGTTGCCACTCATACTCCCAGAAGCGCTGTCAGAACTTTCCCCAGCCTGACCGGAAAACTTGCAGACAAGGCGAGTGGTTGTTCGAGCAAAGAGAGTCCCATCCAAGTGTATCTCGCAGTAGTAACGTCGTTTGGGTGGTAGATCCTTTGCTTCTTTAACCCAAAGATTTAGGGAGTTCTCTGAGCGCTCAATGTTATCCTGTGGACCGTATTACAGTATAAGTTTCTGAGCATTTTCTTTAATGACTGGTTAATACTTTTTCCAAATAGATCACCTTATTGGGCTGGGCAGCCCTCCTTAGGTCTTCAATCCAGCGATCACGCTCAGCAGTTGAGGAACAGCCAAAGCAATGCGTGTTATCTGAGTTTATGACCTATAAATGCAATATATGTTTCAACCTCAGTTCGCTGTGAGATCTTGTCTGGTGTGCCACAGAAAATTGCCCAATTTTGTCTAAATGACGACAACAAATTAACTGTTTGTACTGCAAGAGTACTTGTGCTTGATTTGATTGGTCTTTGTGAGACCTTAGAGCAAACAAAAGGAGTTTTTACTGTTAAATGATGCTCCTCCTTCCCTAAATTTATAAGTTTATATATGGCGCGTCATTGCATATGCAGACAAAATAGTAATTACGGATGACTTTAAAGTCCACATAAATTCTACATCTGATTTGCTTGCTGTCACACTTCTGTCACTTGTTTATACATCTGGTTTCAATTTAATTATTGATATATAAATTCATAAAGATGGAAACACTTTAAACCCTGTTCTAACCTGAGAAATGTATCCTTAAATGAGTTGTTGTTGCCATATACTAATGCTATTTCTGATCCTTATTTTGTTAAATTTGAAGTGCTATTTAAATATGTTTTTAATAAGAAAAGCAAGGGTCTTAGCCGCCACAATATTTGTCCTGCTACAACATCTGCTCTACTGGAATTTCTACCGATAGCAGCTGCTTTTTTCCCCTTGTACTTTGGTCCTATTGGTACTCTAAGAATTACTTTATGGCTGTTTTGCTTAATGTGATGCCCCTACAGCATAAATCTAGGCTAGAAATCAATGATCCCTGGTTTAATGAAAAAAGCAGGTCACTCGAACAATATTGCAGGAAACCTAAATGCAAATGAGATGTTACGAAGCTTGAGGTTTTTTAATGTGGGTGTTATAGCTTGATAAATTATAAATCAGCTCTTCATTTTGCTGAGGACACTTATTTCTTTAGGGTTATTTCTCTACAAAAAAATGACCCTGAATATGTATATAATTTGCTAGCGGCTTTTACACAGCAGTCGGATACATCAAAGAGCTCCACCTATCTAGCTCTGAATTTATTTTGTTTTGTTTTTTTTTATTCATGAAAAGCTTCAACTCCTCTGTGAAGAGATTTGGGATATATGCAGTGAAACAGGGTCAAAGCTCAGGGATTTGGATGCTATTGGAGATGATCAGGAAGGCGGCCGCATGTAAATTTTCTCCGTTTCACATACATGTCCCTTGAAAATCTTACACAAGTTTTCAGAGCAGGAAGGACTTCTTTCCTGTTTGACCCAATTACTGGCTCACTGGTGAAAAATTGTGAGGACATTTGAATTTCGACATTGTTGATACCCTTATGGCTTAACCCCACTAATTTAAGGCAAGACAGCTTAATCTGATACACTAATATTTTTTTTCATAAAATAAACAATACATACAACAAAGTGTAATTCACGTACCTCAAAACAGTATTTCTCTCCTAAAATGGAGCTGTGGACTGGTCTGATCACAGTACTGGCATCTGAATTTAGATCCAGACTTCCAACTGGATTAACTGAAATTGACACAGACTCTTTGGATCCGTAATGCCTTAAATAAAAACAGATTAAAATATTTGAAAAAGCAAAGCATTTATGTTTTAACAAGCTTGACTCAAACATTAATTTCAAACATTCTCTTGAATGTGTTGAGAGTTTGTGAAGACAAAAATACAGCAAAAATACAATGTGGTCAGCAAACTACATAATATTGAAGGGAACAAAAAAGGCAACAGTTTCAACAACAACAACAAAACGGATGGATGAAAATCCATGAATAAAACCAAATCTAGAAGGGGGAAATGTAATTCATATAAAAACATCTCTTTCCATATGGACATAACCAGGAAATTTAAAAAAAAAGAAAATATTTCCAAGCTCAACAATATTGAAAATACTCTATATACCTGTATGTCCGGAACAGAATTTTGTGGTCTTTCAGTATGACTTCCTGTCCCCATAAACAGAATGAATGTGATATCATGTCACATTTTTGATAAAACCATTAATAAAAGATTCTTTCTAAATAGATTGAAGCAATATTGCTATTAGCAGTGTCCGACAAAAGATTTAAAAAAAAAACTGGAAATAACACCTTGAAAGAATTTTGAAATAAAATTCTGCCCCTCCATCTAGAATAAACTGAGCCATTAAATCAAAACTTTTAAAAGGTAAGAATAAAATCGTGTACGTGTGCGTCTTTGCATGTCCTCGTGACTTATTATAAGGATTTCATCTACCTGCATCCTTTGTTTATCCCCACGAGGTTCATTTGAGTGTTGCTATTCCTCCTGGTCTTGCTCTCAAGTCGTCGCTTAATCAGTGCCTTCATGGTGAAATGTAACATTTCAAAGGCATTTAAAACATCTAACCACATAGGTAGCCATTTAAGTTACCCATTTCACACTCACTCGCACACCGCCATCTTCTTTCTTTGGTCGAGGGCTCACGTTGTCAGGACTACATTCTGAACAAATATATGCAAGAAAGATACAAGTTAATATGTTTAGGTCTTAATAAATCCATGCATCTAGTTTAGACAATTGGATTTCTGGGTTAGGTTTCAAAGCTCTCTAAAATGTCCATGGCCACAACAAATTTAGCACAACTCATTTACAGTTTTCTATGGAGTAAAGTTGACATTTCAAATATATTCCACAATACAGACCGCACTACATAGCCTCAAGTCTGTCAAGTCACAATTGTTTGTATAGCCATTATTTACAAAGAGTCTTACATAAGCTTATATATTTCTTAAATTTTATGAAATACTTAATTATGTTTCGCTTTGCCAACGGCACACACTTTTTGAGCTTTCTTTTTTTCTCTCAGTTGTATTACTTAATCGTGACATGAGCTTCACCCGTTGCATTTCACGTCTGATGACCAATACACTCTCGGAAGGGACGCCGAACTATACAGGCGTGCTGAATTATGCTTGCCTCGCCCAGTCAATTTTAATCCAAACTTGATATTATAGTCATGGCGACATGTTTTTCTCCTGCAACAACAGTCTTGTGATAACGCAGCACTATGATAAACAGTTTTTAACCTTTGACTACATGAACAAGAACTTCTTTTCATTTTTCTTTTAACATGAACCGTTCCAAACCTAGCTTCTCACAAGATAATTTATAGTAACATTGCTTTTCATCTTTTGCTTAGTGGCTGAAAGTGTCAGTTACCACACAAGTCAGCAACTCCTGTCATCCTTGCAGATTGAGGACATGAAAGAAATAATTGCAGTTTAGTTACGTTTTATAGCCAATGTCAAGTACATAAAACAGTCTTAACACACATGGTCTTAAGCACACATAAAATAAGATACAGTAACTAATTATAAGAAAAGCATGACAGAAATAGAGGAAAATGAGAAAAATACAGTTAATACCTAAAATTTGCTAAATCTGCTGCTAATGGGATAACTATGTTATCTTGGTAATGCAAGGAATAATACTGATTTTTTTTTTTACATGCATTAAATGCAGCCTCAGAATTCATCCAAATAACCTAAAAAATGCATTTGTTTTGTGCACAAACCACTGTTGTTAAGGCATTAACTAAATTATCTTATACTATACACTCAATCTTGCCACTTACCGAACGTCCCACCACATACAATCCATCGTTTGAATCCCATCATTTAGTACAGAAAGGCTTTTTTTCGTCAATATTTCCCCATGAAACAGTCCTTCTCTTAGGAAGTTGTTGGTTTCTAAACAAGCCGGTCAATTGGAATGCTAACCTACTTATCTTCAATAAAAAGTCAAGTATGCCCTCTGCTTTTACTGGGCCAAGAACAACTGGTGATGCTATCTTCAACCCCTCTCAAAACAGGAAGTAATTTGGCATCTACTCTAAAAAAAAGGTTTGGCTACTTCCTCTGTGGCTGTCTGAAACACTCCTTGCTTTTTCTGACGTCAGTAAGGTAACACTATATAATATTCTATTAGTAACATTTATATATTCACCTGTGTCGATGTCCACAAGGTTTTGCATACTGAATTTGGAAAAACAGCTGTCTTGGTTCGAAATTTTGGGCTGTGAATTGGGCGGGAAAGCAAAGCAGGTAAGGATTTGTATTTACAACAAAAACAAGATTGTGTGCAGGCGATGATGTTACTTCTTCGTTGGTGCAAATGATAATCAACCCATCTTGAAGAACGCAGTTGCTAATGTTCCATAAGGTAACCTCCTGGGGTTGGACCTGGTCTGTGGAAAGAGACTCCAGCTCACCTATAGTGTGCCCGAACACAGTCAGCAGACAAGTAAAGAATTAAGCAAAATGCACTGATACACCTTAAAAGTATTCATTTATTTTGATGGGGTTTGGGGTTTTTAAGGGTTATTGTTCTATCTTCGTTATTCATTATCCGTTATCGGTCAGTTCATAAAACGCTACAAAGCCAAGGAGCCGGGACTCTTACTCTCAGCCAAAAGGCCAAGCTAAGGTCCTAGCCCTAAAGCCTTGCTGCGATCATTGCGAATGCACCGTTCCCGGAGGTACTGCAATACTGGGCCGATAGAAAACACAACATTCACTGGATGAATCTCTGAAATAGATGTCAACACATACACATTGGCTACATCTATTTGCCTGATAAGCATTAGTGTCACGGTTGCCATGGAGCCCAATTGGCCCCGCCTGTGTGGCGCCATCTACGGCTTGTTGACAGATTGGCTTCCCTGCTATTTAAACCCAGTCCTGTCACTCTCCTTTTGTCAGTCCGTCTGGGAATCTTCGTGTATACCAGGCTAGCCTTATTTGACCCTGACTCTCGCCTGTCCCGTTTTTTATCCCCTTTGTCTCCGGCTATGACCTGTTTGGATCCTGACCACGTCTGCTCTCCCGTCCCGGCTTACGACCCCGTTTTGTTCCTGACTACGTCTATTCTCCCGTTCTGGCTTACGACTCGTTTCCGACCCAGACCACGTCTTGCTCTCCTAGTCCCGGTTACCGACCAGTATTCCGCCCCGTATCTTCTCTCTTTCAATAAAACTTGTGGTAATTGTCACGCAAGTCGGTCCTGTTTCCGTTCTGGTCCTGACAATTAGCTGTGAAGTCCCTCAAAGGTCTGTTTTAGGACCTTTATTGTTTTAAAATTATATAAATGACTTGTGTATCGTATCATAGGAATTAAAATATATTATATTTCTTGACAAAAAGGGGTTAGTTACGAATACAGTATACAGGAATTACCGGCAGAAAACTTAACAAAGTCAAGGAGTGGTTTGATAAAAACAAATTATTCTTAACCGTGTCAATAATGGTTTTTGGGAGATCCGGAAAAGGCACTGGAATTCAAATAAACATTGGTCATGTTCAAGTAGTAAGAAAATAAAGAGTATACATTTCTCTGAGTGATATTTAGCCATGATATTAGTCGGGTATCAAATATAAATAGTATACAATCCAAATTTGCAAAAAAAAAAAAAAAAAAAAAAAAAAACATTGTAGTGGTGAGTAGACAGAGATATATATTTGACCCCAAAACCCATCATATAGTGTACATTTCAATAATTTTGCCTCATTTAAGTATTGCATAGAGATTTTGGGAAATACATATTACAGAGATGTAGAAAATGTTATTCGACTACTGAAGCTACAAACTTTTTTTAAAATGCTACCCGTAAAGATATTCTTTCATGAAATGATTATGAAATATATTTTTTTACTAATTTCTACTGATTAAAAGCAGTGTATACCATACATTTTTAAATACATATGTTAAAGAGGATTAGTAAATGAATAGTTCCTTTAGGTATTATACGTTATAGGACTTGCTAGCGGTATAGTTGCAAGTCTGAAATGCAATTCCTTTTTCTATAATTTTCCTGTCCTGTTGAACGGTTCTGTTTAATTTTGAATATGCTTTTCCTGAAAAAAAAGAACACAACAAATAGGGGTAGGCAGTTTAAAGCTTCTGCTTCAGCTTACCCTCTTTGGGCACATGTAATATATCATTGTATTGTTACAGCTGCTTTTGTGCAAATATTAAATGGTTTCATTTTGTTAATTAGTGGTTGGTGTTATCTTTTTGTGCTATGCCCAAATAAAAAGACACACCAAAAAATATGAAGCAGTCCTAAAATCCCCCCAAAAAACTGGACCTTATCATATCCTTATTACACTTAGCCACTCCCATTTGAAAGCGGAAAGGGACGCTGTGTCTCCTTACTATACACAGAGAGCCACACACTTCCTGTGGCATTTCTCCAGTGTCCATTTCTACCGAAAAGGTGAACAAGACAGCTGCTTAACCTGTTTGGAGCCTTCGGTTGTTTTAAATTGCCAGTTAATCACAAATGATACAGTCACCGTAGTGTTTTTCTTCAATCTTCCGTCTGTGAGCCTTTGACTCGAAAACAGTAGAACAAGTACAACTGGGGGACCATAAGCTGAGAGTTTGTTATCTAAGCTATTCTTGCAATTGGGATAAAATTACCATTTGTCAGGTAAAGCTCATTTGAACAACTCCATTGTAAAAAAGTACAAGAGTGAAATATTTGGAACAAAATTGGAGAAGACAACACTCTCATGATGGAGATTTATACTTTAATATGGGTACATTCCGACTACAAATCTAGTCTTTTAACGCAGTGCATGGGGGAGGAGTGATTTTCACTAACAAAACACTGTATTTTTGAGGTTACAAATAAAATGTTCCGGCTCACCCAAAGGTGCATTTCTTGTGTTTTAAAAATGTTTGTTCAATACTGCACATGCATATGTTTTATCTGTGTTCAATGTTGTTATTCTACCCCTTCGTCTTTGTAATTTTTAAGCACTGTGTCTTCCATAACGTCACTGTCTATGTAGTGCATATGTGGCAGGCATCCAGCATTCCATAATACGCTATGATATTCGCAACTGGAATAAAGCGGTTTGATTGTACTTTATTGTTGTCATGAACCAGAACTGGATCAGGACCCAAACGTGTGACGTTCTCACACAAGCCTTTTATTTTACGGGAAATGGGGACTCATGCACGTTAAGCAGTAGTCTGGCATGAAATGATAGGAAGCCAGAGGCCGACGAGATCGATACAAACTGCCCAAGTAGATATCGGACAGATGGGGTCGATACCGGACAGGACGGGACAGACAGGATTGATAATGAAACAGGATATCGAAAATAAACTGGACAACCAAGACGGGAACAAAAACTTGAGAGAATAATAAACAGGACAAAAATAGACGGGAACGAAACTGGAAATCGATATTAAACAGGACAACAATAGACGGGAGCAATACCGGACTGGAAATACCAACCGGGAAACAGGACCGGGTCAGAACCCACGTCTTGCGGGGCAGAGGTTCGTTGACGGACTGACCAAGTAAGAGAGAGCGCACTGAGCTTAAAAAGACAGAAAGCCAATCTGTTAATGAGCCGCAGTTGGCGCCACACAGGCGGGGCCAATTGGGCGCCATGGCAACCGTGACATTTGTATATCGCAGTGTATATTTCAACCAGTGTGCCGGGGCACACTAGTGTGCCGTGAGACCTTGTCTAGTGTGCCGCTGGAATTTGCCTAATTTCATCTTTCCAAAAAATCACGCCAGGACTCAGTATTTTTGCTATCTTCAGACGAGGAACTGTAATAGTCATCCATATCAGTAGGTGGGAGTACATTTTTATATACTTTTTATTTACTAATAATCTTCTCATGAGGTAGCACAGTACATCTATTAACTTAATTTGTTTAACAAAGCGAATTAAGATTGCACTGTAAAAAATAAAAACATAAAGTATTATTTTCTTCTTTTTATATACTAATTATCCGCTTATGAGGTAGTACAGTTAAATATTTGACAAAACTTCATTTTCAAACATTTTCGACGGACGGAGTGCCCCGGAACTTTTTTATAAATAAAAGTGTACCTTGGTTCAAAAAGGGTTAAAAAAACACTGGTATATTGTACTGTACTTATGGTACTCATTGTATTGTACTGTACATTGACTGACAGAAGAGGCTGTTGGATTGATTGGCTTCCACTGTCGAACCTGGGCTCCCTATTGTTTGCTCTGGGGTTTCTTCCTCTTACCAAAAAACAAACCTAAAGCTCTTGAACTCTTTTAGCAGTAAGTTATTTCTGGGCTGTTATTATTGACTCTTCTAGCCTTAACCCTTTTCAGGACTGTTATTTGGCCATTTTATCTCTCCTTCCATGTGCAAAGCATCTTTTGATGTCCCCTCTGCAACTCATAAACTCACGTCATTGACTGAGCTCCTTGTGTCTGCTTTTGGGTCCATATCCGACCAACATAACTGAACGATCCGACCGCCATGAAACTATCAGACTCATGGTGATACATGACCAGTCAAAACACTGCTGTTGTACACCAGGAGCTATCAATCCAAATTGTTCACTAAATAATGCTGCCTTTGCCCGCTCCATGGAAACCCTGGCCCAACGTCTCAATCACACTTCCCTGATTGGAATTCTGGGTCCCTCAGGAAATGGGGTGATATTTCTGCTCATCTCCTGGTAATTCTTTCGGAAATTTCACGTGGAGTCGACACACTGTGGAGTTCCTTCCCGTATCCCAGGGTGCACACATACCCCCATTTAAGAAGCACCACACTAAGCTATTAAATTCAATCACAGTATTCTTAAACAAATTAGTATCTTCATAGTTCAAATAGTTCATCCCAACCTGTCATATGGCATGACCGGGTCCGTGATTCCAAAGGAAGTTATTCAATTACTTTTGATTGATCTGTTCTATATTGTATTGATTTGTCTTTATTTGTGATTGATAAAAACATACTGAACATTGTTTGCAATGCGATTAGACATGGCACTCCATGATAAACACGTTATGAACACTTAAAAGAGGAAAAGAAAAATAATGTAAGGATAAAAAGGCAGAAAACATTTCCAAGGTAATATTCCTAAAGGTATTTGGAACTAATTCATGCCCGTTGTTTTTAACCTATTTTTATTTCAGAAATGTTTGACTACAATACAAATTAGGTTCACAATGTTTATCAAACTGCCAATAATTTTAATTAGTTCATTGATCAACTAATTTATTAATACATACTTTAGTATTTTCTTGTTTTGGACCACAAATATTTTGTACTGGTTCAGGGGTTACTTTGCTTAAAAATATTTAACTGAGCCATGTCACTCTTCCACCTGGACAACTGATCTCAAATCAGCACTTGTTTGATTTACAAATGTTGCTATTTACATATTCCCTGGAATTGCCCACCACAATGAGAACTTTTTCTAAATTTTTCACAATTGGTCAGTAGATATAACACAGATATTGTCACAGAGCGGAGCGGGAAACAGGAAATAAGGACACATTCGCGTAGATGTACTCACAATTTATTGGGGGAGGAGAGAGAGAGAGAGAGAGAGAGAGAGAGAGAGAGAGAGAGAGAGAGAGAGAGAGAGAGAGAGAGAGAGAAAGAGAGAGACAGAGACAGAGACAGAGACAGAGACAGAGACAGAGACAGAGACAGAGACAGAGACAGATAGATAGATAGATAGATAGATAGATAGATAGATAGATAGATAGATAGATAGATAGATAGATAGATAGATAGATAGATAGATAGATACTTTATTCATCCCCGCAGGGAAAATCACTAAATGAGGAGGGTGCACAATCGACCCGGGGATCGATGGTCGCAGGAGTGGATTAGAAAAGTTGTCAAAAAACAAACGGACCAGACCAAAATCAAAACAGGATCAAACGCGGGCAGATTTACAGACTAGGCATTTCTCAGAATTAAACAGAACTTGCAGAAATCTCACAGAAGTCTCACCAAAGTTTAACAAGTATAACAAACGATCCAGCAAAGCACAGTTCAAAAAACGCGTTTAAGTACTCTAAGAAGCAATCAGTCAAATACGTCTCAGCTGGTGTTCATGGGCGGGGCCAACTGGGCGCCGAGGCAACCGGGCCAGAATCCGGCGCCACCCGGCTGGAATCAGCTGGGCGCCATGGCAACCGCGCCAGACATGACAGATATGAATGTTAACCCATAATGTTTTTTTGCATGATTACAATTTGTACATAGAAAACTAATGAAGGGACTTTAACTCACCTTGCAACAATGTATGGGTGCTGTCCCGACTGTAAAGCCTGGGCCTTTTGAGTTTCTTGGACACAGACCTCCAGTACTTTTGGAATCGTGTCCCTCCCTGTCTTTGTTCAGGCTCCCAACCGGCTTCCGCAGCCGGGGTTGACACCGACTCTTTTTGAGTTGAGTCTGCAGAGTGAGTCAGCGAAGCCAAAAAATACACAGGAGGCAAAGAAAGGGCCCTCCTGAACGGATTCTTCCCTTTAGATTGTGTTTTGGTTGGTTTTTCTTCCTCACTCAAGGCCTTGTGCCACAATTGCATCTTGTTCCATTTGTTGTCCTTACTTCTTCCCGGACTTGATGCCACAAAGGCAGATCTAGCTTCAGCTGGGTCAGGGTGCTTTGAGGTTTCTTTGCATTCGTATGAGCTGAGAGGGTCAATAAACCGAGCAGTTTGTCCCTCGAGATGATCAGATGGATCCTTCTTCTCTGATGATTTTTGTTCTGCTGGGTGAAGTGCAGGCTCTTCTTCATTTTGCCCCATGTCCATGTTTAGAATCAAACTATGATCCTTTTTTCCTGTGCAAAAGATTATAATAAACGTCTGCAGATTTTACAGCTGCCTATCTTCCCATCCAACTCACGTTTAGCTTGCTTGTATTTGTGTATGTGGTACACTTAAACCTTCTGGTTCTTTCTGCATATTTTCATCATTTCCTGTTTCCAGTCCACATAACACAAGCCCTTCTCGGGTTTGTCTCTGTTCACTACAATGCTGTGCCTAACCGCTTATTTCCTCACACTCACTCGGTTTGCCAAACATCTTTACTTAATACAGGTCGCCCATTTTCAAAAAGATTTATTTCTTGCACCCTTTATAAGTCCTTTTTGTCACCACATTTTATTTCGTATTTATGTTTTAAAAAGCCCAATACTATTATTGTATGTGATGTGTAGGTTTCAATATCTTTCCTCCAACTAATCCTGTTAGCCACACAGATTTTGAGGGATAAAATAATACGCTTACTAAAGAGGATACATTATCACACATATATTATGTAACTAATAAACTAGCTTTACCATTTACCATGCTCTCTTTGTTGTTTTAAATTAAACTAAATATGTCTATTTTGAGTTGGAAGTACTATACTAATTTGAGCTTTTTGACGAGCTGTTGGTAATAATGCACATGAGTATTACGATTTTTATTGTTAACATGAGTATCCTTCTCAGGCTACATTTTCTATGTGTTGGTTAAACAGACACTGAAAACCACTTCCTATGTTCAGTCTGATTTCTGCACTGCCACATTTCATCAATTAATTAATTGTTTTAACCTCTATCAGTCAAGAACCAGAACAGTAGGAGAACCCAAATGCGTGACGTTTCTCACACAAGCTTTTATTTTATGGGAAATGGGACAATCATGCACGTTAACCCAAACGCCAGTGATATGGCGAACATTGGGCGGAAGACGTAAGGCAGCAGTCTGGCATGGAATGACAGGAAGTCAGAGGCCGACAAGATCGATACCAATTGCCCAAGCAAATATCGGAGAGATGGGGTCGATACCGGACAGGACGGGACGGACAGGATTTAAATCAAAACTGGATATCGAAATTAAACAGGACAAACTGGGAGGGAACAAAACTGGATATCAATATTTAACAGGACAAAATGACGGGAACAATACCGGACAGGATATACAAGCAGGAAACCGGACAGAGTCAAAACCCACGTCTTGCGTGTGCAGAGGTTCGTTCACGGACTGACAAACGATGAGTGAGACCACTGAGCTTAAATAGAAGGGAAGCCAATCTGTCAATGAGCCGCAGCAAGCGCCACACGGGCTGGGCTAATTGGGCGCCATGGCAACCGTCACACTTACTGGCTTGTAATTTATTTTATTCTTGTCCTTTTAGGTTTGTTTAGTTTGATTTATTTACTGTCATGACTACCTCATATAAAATTACCTGTCCATTCAACTTATATGTGGTGTGAAAGTAAACTTGGAAATAAAAGTATACCACCTGAACAAAAATGTATATTCATAAATTTTTGGGAGAAATTACATTACCTTGTACACGAAAAGGAAGCAAGGACTGTTTTTTTATTTTTATATAATTAATATATTAAATAAAGCATGCAAAAAAGAACAATTTCTGTTTAATTCAACTTTCAAGATGGTTGTTAGTGTTCAATTTCTATTTCATATATTTTTTGAATAATTTTACTATTGAATAAGAAAATCTTTATAAAATTGAGGGAATAAGTCAAACAAGTAAAATTGTTAATCTAACTAGAACAACTGTGGAAAAACAAATCGTATACATGCAGCTTAACTTCCTTTTGATTTAAAAAAACATGAAGGAGATTTTCAGACAGATTTTTAGAATGCGTCACACTAAAATAGTTGTTGCAGTCAAAGTATTTTTTCAATACAGTTAAAGGTTTATAGATTTTATTCTTCTGACAATTTGCACTTTCTGACTTTATTTTTTTTTTCTTCAAAATATTGTGCAATGGAAGGTATAGTTGGCATGTTGACATTGTTATATTTGTATTTTCGTTACATTGCTGCTTCTTTATTTACTCTCTTAGTTTTTTATCCAAAACAGTTGTAATAGAATTATTTCTATTTATTTTTTTATTTAATAAAAGTTGAAATTGTAGCTATTAAATCTAAAAAATTTTAGTCCCTAAAATTTGGCTGTGTTATCGTAATTATTAACAAACTCAAGGGGACGGGCACAATTATTCAACGCTATTATTTCCTAACAAAAATTAGCGGTATCATTGGTATCGATTGATACTACCATGTATTTACTTGGATTGAATCAATGCTAAAATTCCCAATATCGCCTATCCCCAATGAATTCCCTCGAGTGAACCCTGGTTCAGCTTTGCTGTCCACAATCCTAAAAACAACTTTTCATATTTATTGCCCTGATTATGTGTTAACAAAATAATAAAATGAAACGAAATAAAATATTGCATCAGGGGATGGTGTAATTGTAACCTGTGCAGTCCTTTGAGACATCTTGTGATTAAGGGCTATACAAATAAATGTGACTTGACTTGATTTGACTATTGCATTAAAACGCAAATGTATAGCACAAAGCAAAACTGTTACAATACAATGCAATCCTAAAATGATGCTTTTTTTCGTAATATTCCTTGCCAGACTTCATTATTATATATCTCATCTCATCTCATCAGCCGTATCGCTTATCCTCATTAGGGTCGCGGGGGGGGCTGGAGCCCATCTTAGCCATCTCCGGGCAGTGGGCAGGGGACACCCTGAATTGGTTGCCAGCCAATCGCAGGGCACACAGGGACAGACAACTCATTCGCTCATTCACACCTAGGGACAATCTGGACCGGCCAATTCACCTGAAATGCATGTTTTTGGAACGTGGGAGGAAACCGGAGTGCCCGGAGGAAACCCACGCAAGCACGGGGAGAACATACAAACTCCGCACAGGAAGTCTGGAGCTGGATTTGAACCCACGACAGGTTCCCATGACATGAACTGTGCCGCACAAGCGCTAACCACTGCGCCGCCGTGCTGCATTATTATATATTAAATTTCTAAAAAAAAAAAATATTTTTTGCATTATTAGTCCCAAATTCCTTTTTTTTTCATTTTGCCACAAGAAGAGGAATTAGTTTGATAATTACAACAATACCGAAACATTTGTTAATCGACATGTGAAATCAGCCTTAGAGAGTCCATGAGATTAAGCGCTATAGTATTGCCGCCATACAAATAAACATGACTTGATCTACCTTTGCAATAGTGAGCGTGTGAAATACTTTGACGCTAGATGGCAGAAGAATTTACCCTTTCATGCTGCTGCAATGAATTCAATGGGAATGTAGGTCAACACAGGCAGAGAATTTACTAACTCAAACTACTCATTCTGTGGGTAAATTTGAAGCGACAGTGCAAAAAACGTAAATGTATATGAGCAGCTGATTTAATCAATTTACTATGAAAGCGTTTGAAGTTAGCTTTTATTTTTAAGTTGCTAGAGTCATCTAAATGCAACACCACTCGCACTTTGCTAGTGTGAAAATGAGCAACGCTATGACAGACTTCTTCACATGCTGCTCAAGTGCCTCCAAGGTTTTCACATCTGAAAACTGCAAAGCATCACCAAGCCCACTGGTTCTCGAATAGGGATATGAGTATTACTTGAAATTAAGAAATATAAGAAAAAGTTGAATCAAATCCAAACAATTTTTTCCATTCCACTTACGCTGAATAAAATCTCCACAGTTCTGACAAACAATTGCGCAAATTTTAAGGATTACCATTTTATTTTCTGAATTATTTAAAATATAGTATTCTAATTAAATAAAACAGATTTTTACTACTTTTCTCATTTTGAAGGAAAAAAAGATCCTGAAAACCAAAAATGGTTAGTCTGTGCCTTGCCATAATCATATTTGATTTACATTGCTATTCCTTTTGTTTTGTTGTATTATGACAATTGTGTGTGTCTGTGTATTAGGTATTTCGGCTTGTAAAGTGAAGATAAAGGATGGGAGTTTATTGTCTTAATGTACACTGAATGTTTTATACAGCCATTTGAGTGGCCTTTTTTCCGGAGTTTTCTTAAATTAAATTTGATTTGAGAGGTCTAAGATCCTCAGTGAAGTGTAAATTGGGTTGGTTGAAATAGTATGCTGACCTAGCTGTCAATCAGATCAATATCTTTTAATGCGAAGTAAAGGGCCCGCTAAACTCATGTGAATACTTTTGCCGCGTTTCTTATTTTCCCTTTTTTGAAAAAATATTTTGCAAAACATTGGCTGTTCCCCTCAGCCTATGGAGGACATTGCCGGCTTGCGCTATCGCAGCAGGGCCACAAAATTATAAAGGACTACTCAAATCCTGGTCACCACCTCCTTGACCTGCAGCCATCTGGCATATGCTACAGATACCTAAAAGGTACATTGTGTATTATTTAGCGCCTCCTAGAGGTTAGGGAAATGTTGTAGTTTTCTTAATAATCCTCATGAGTGAACTATGTCCACGATTATGTTTCTAAACCTTTTAGCTTTAACATACTGCATCAATGTTTAAACTTGCAATTTGAGAAGAAAAAGCCAAGTATGTGTTTGTTCTACTGCATGATTTAATATGAAATTAATTTACAGGGCATTAATTGAATGTTTTTGTGAGTTTGTCCCACTAAAAAGTCCTATATGAGGTCAATAATTTGTCTTTCATGGGTAATTTGTATTTCATTTGCATTGCATAAAATTACGACTCACAACTCGTGGTAAGATTTCTCTCCTGGCTTTGATCTCTTTGATCTCCGGCAAAACTAACATAAAATGCGACAGAAACAAAATGAAAATAAATCCAAACAGCTTGCTAACATCATTTTTGCCGTTCCATGTATTCCGTTACTCCCCAAGCCTGCACAAAATTTAGTAATTTTATTCATATTTAGTTTCTTTTGTCCTTTATTAGCTATTTGGTATTGGAGTAATCCAAAAGTAATTGAAAGTAATCCAGTTAAAGTAACCCTACATATATATATAAAACATCATCCCAGCCCCAAAGAAATCAAGACCTGAGGACCTCAACGACTTCAGGCCGGTCGCCCTGACATCACATGTGAAGAAAACCATGGAGCGGTTGCTGCTGCACCATCTGAGGCTACAGGTCCGTCACGCCATCGACCCTCTGCAATTTGCTTACCAGGAGAAGGTGGGAGTGGAGGATGCTATAGTCTACATGCTACACCGATCCCTCTCTCACCTGGATAGGGCTAAGGGGGCTGTGAGGATTACATTTTTGGACTTCTCCAGTTCCTTCAATACCATACAGCCTCTGCTACTGAGTAGGAAACTGACAGAGATGGGAGTTAGCTCACACCTTGTAGAATGGATTACGGACTACCTGACAGGCAGACCCCAGTATGTGAAACAGGGGGGCTGTACATCGGACACTGTGGTTAGCAGCACAGGATCTCCGTGCTCTCTCCGTTCCTATTCACTCTGTATACATCGGACTTTCAGTACAACTCTGAGTCCTGCCACGTGCAAAAGTTTGCTGATGACACTGCGATCGTGGGATGTATCAGTAGTGGGCAGGAGGAGGAGTACAGGAAATTGATTCAGGACTTTGTCCAATGGAGCGACGCAAACCACCTGCACCTGAACACCACCAAGACCAGGGAGATGATGGTGGACTTCAGGAGAACTAAAACTCACCAGGTTCCTGTAACCATCAAAGGAGAAGGTGTAGAATTTGTCAAGACCTACAAATACCTGGGTGTGCAGCTGGACAACAAACTGGACTGGACTGCCAACACAGAAGCTCTATGTAGGAAAGGTCAAAGCCGACTTTACCTCCTCAGAAGGCTGGCCTCCTTCAACATCTGCAAAAAGCTCCTGAAAATATTCTAGGAGACAGTTGTGGAAAGCGCCCTCTTCTATACGGCAGCGTGTTGGGGAGACAGCGTCATGAAGAAGGATGCCTCTCGTCTCAATAAACTGGCGAGGAAAGCGAACTCTGTTGTGGGCACAGAGCTGGACAGCCTGACAACAGTAGCTGAGAGACAGGCACTGAAAAACCTGCGGTCAATCATGGACAATTCATCACATCCACTACACAGCATTATCTCCAGACAGAAGAGCAGCTTCAGCGACAGACTGCTGTCACTGTCTTGTACCACGGACAGACTGGAGAGATCTTTTCTTCCTCATGCCATGAGGCTCTTTAACTCCACCCGGCGGAGTAAAGGCCCACATTAAACCACACCCCCTACATTGCATATTACCGTAATTTTACTGCAGTGTGTATTTTATGTAGCACTATTTAAATACTCTATACAACACGCTACAGTGGGTATGAGCACGTCACATTGGGTATTTGTACATTGTATTCCTTTTGCTTATTGTATTGTTCTCAGCAAAGGGATGCTGCTGGAAATGTGAATTTCCCTGCGGGGATGATTAAAGTATCTATAACTCATCACCTTGAGGCCATTAGCATAATTTGTAAATATGAAGTCGTTAAAATGTTGCCATTACCAATTTTTTTTAGCATTAAACAGTTAGCATTTAGCCTTTAGCATCACTTTTTAGCATGTACCCATTAGCATAACTCATTAACATGAGCCCATTAGCATAATTGATAACTATGAAGTTGTGAGAATATAGCCATTACCAAAATTATTTAGCATGAAGAAGTTAGCATTGCCGACAGTGTTTACAGCTAGCCTGCGCTAATACTTGGGCTGGCTTAGCCAGCCCAACTCGTCACCGACAGTTTTTACAGCTAGCATGAGTAAACATAGCATCAACCTCTCTTTGCTAATACTTGGGCTGGGCATGCCAGCCCAACTAATCACCGTCAGTGTTTAAGTTAGCATTGCCAACAGTTTACAGCTAGCTTGCGCTTATACTCGGGCTGGCTGTGCCAGCCCAACCCATTGCTGACAGTGTTTACAGCTAGCCTGCGCTAAAACTTGTTAGCTTGAGTAAGCATAGCTATGCCAGCCCAACTAATCACCGTCAGTGTTTAAAGCACTTGGCAATGTAGTTGTGCCTTGCTGAAGCAATCGCAACTAATAATATTTAAATCCACCATTTACAATGATTGGCAAAGTATATGAAAGGAAAGTATAAAGAGAATGGAAAAAAACAGCCTATAATTGTTCAAATATTCCGCAGCGATTAAGACAGTGTCAAAAACTGCCGACGTCAAGGGGCGGGTTGATGACGTAAGGAGGCCGGTTTGAGACAGGAGGAGGAGACTGAAACTGGAAGACGGACATGGTCCACCCCGGGCCACTTTTCATCCACCGCGGCAGGATTTCTTCAAACTTTGCGAATGCGGGTTCAGTTTTAATTCACACTGCGTCTCCAGCCGTCGGACCCCGAGGGAGATACAAGCGACGGCTCGATTTGGCGGCTTCATGGCCAGCTAGCATAGCAAGGCTAACTAGTGTTAGCTTCTCCTCCAGCTCATCTACCGGAGCCCGGCGGAGTGAAGAAACGATGACAAGAATGGCCAGTTTGCTCGGATGGCCAAGAAACCATCATTTTTAATCACAAGCCTTCAAAACAGCTGCTTAAATAACTGGTGAGTATATATAAAAATACTAATTCGTAACGTCGTCGTTTGTGACAGCAGTGTAACTTCGAGTAGTGCTGTTGTGTAACAAATGTTAACGGTGGAGTCAAACTGCTGACTTGACTCCCCATTGGCGTCCACAATTTGTTTTTCAAACTTTAACACTAAGTGACGTAAATTTTGCAATAACATTTGCATACCAGTCAAACATTTTGTAATAGAAGTCTATGATATAGCAAGATTTTCTCACATAAATGGCCAGTGCTTTAAAAAAACTAAAATCTTAAGCAGAAATCGGAAAAAAAAAGTTTGTGTTTGTGGCTTTTTATTTAGGTATAGCGCAAAAAAACCTACAGAAAAAAACAATATTAACCATAATTAACAGAATGAAAAGATCAACTATTTGCACGAAACAGCTGTACAGTACTTTAATATAATACATAAACACGTTCCCAAAAGCAGTGGACTGCAGCCGAAGCTTTTAGGTTTCTACTTCAATTTTTGGGCGTGCATGGAAAACGTATTATAAATCGAAACAGGAAAACAGAACCTTACCCTTCAAAGGCAGATTAACTTATATCAACGCATTTATTTACAAAACGAAACAATAAATCATTTGCATACAAAAACAGTTGTACATAACAATAATACAATACATAAACACGTGCCCAAAGGGAGTAGTCTGAAGCCAAAGCTTTTAAGTGCCTACCCCTGTTCCATTTGTCCTTGCAGAGAAAACATAATCAAAATCAAAACAAGAAAACAGAACCTTATCACGCCCTGCGATTGGCTGGCAACCAGTTCAGGGTGCCCACTGCCCGAAGATGGCTGGGATGGGCTCCAGCCCCCCCGCGACCCTAATGAGGATAAGCAGTACGGCTAATGAGATGAGAACCTTATCACACATAGGAAAATTTAAAGAAGTTACATTTCAAAGTTAAAATGGTATCTCCAGTGACTCCTTTAAAATACATTCAATTTAATTGAAATTTTGCATTAAATTCTTCAAATAGTTCATTGCAACCTGTCATATAGCCTGACCGGAAGTGAGTGAATTACTTCTGTTAGATGTGTACTTTATTAAATTGAATTTTCTTTATTGTAATTGATTACGACACAGCGAACATTGTTGGCAACAAGATTAGACCCATCACTTCAAGGTGAACATGTAATAAAGACTTTGAATGGAAAAATTAGATGACTGTCAGGATAAATAGACAAAAATATTTGAAAAGTAGTGCTTAGAGACTGGCCTAAGTTAGATCTATAGTGCCATGATTTTATTTATTTTTTTAAGAATAATGCATCGTGACAGCAGTGCAAAGAAACGTAGTAAATACAAACCATATTTTTTTTCAAAGCAACAAATTCCAAAATAAGTCACAAGATTTAGTTTCATCATTTTGCAGGCTTGTTTAGGGTGGTGGTGCCCGTGGGAAAAGAAACCCTTCATATATTAATAATCTTTAAGATATTTACATAAAATATGTATAGTAAATCATTTTTAAAAATTGATGTAAACTACGTATATTTTTATGGTCATCATTTAAAATGTTCTCTAAATGAAACTTTTTTTCAATGTCGTGCGAGAATATGGGACCTTGACGTTATGAATTCCCTTGAGATGTAAGTGACTGTTGTAAAGAACCAACTGTTGAATATTTGTTGGGAGTTGTTGCTCCGTAGTCAACAGTGTGTAATAGAGGTCCCTCAAATTGCATGATTTTCTAACATAAGTGGTCAGTGTTTTGACAAAGTAGAAATTGGAAAAAGTAACGACACTTTCTCCATAAATATGCTCATCTGACAGCTTTATTTGACGTGTCTTTAAAGTTTCTGACAGACCCTGAAGCATGACGGTAATTATTGATGAGTGTGGGTTTAGTTGTAGTGTGTTTTTTATTATGTGTGTTCTAGCTTGGTTATTATTAGTCTTTGTGCATACCCAAATCCTTCCTTTTGTAGAACTGGGACACAATTTGCTCCCACCCTCCCTCCTCTTTCAGCGATCGCTCACAAACATGTTACTTCTTGCCGAACAAGCAGAATGCAAAGATCAAAATCGCTTTTTTGAACTTCAAGTATGCATGCAGACTTTTGTATTCCAACCACAACTTGAATATTTACTCAATCGGTATCCATAAATCTATCTAAAGATGTATTTGAGTATCATGCTGGGCTACTGTAGCTTCCTTCTTTGACAGTTTCTCAATTTAAATTTATATTGTCAAGCATGGGCAGTTTTTGAGTGCTCTCTTGTGATTTGTTCAGTAGTATTAGTTGAATATACAGTGGAACCTCTATCATTTGGACATACGTTACCCCACTAGAGACCAATACTTTCACACAGCTTTACATCAAAGTTCACACTCTGTCTCGGGACAAACCATAACATTATTCTTACTTATAATGAGAGTTGTACAAGCTTGTAAATTTGAACTCTTGTTCAGTATTTGCAGCTTTGGATTGAGGAATCATGGGTGATGACATGTTTACATGCCTGAGTGGACCAATTTAGGGTTAGGGTTATACAAATTCTGCTGTCAAATGCAATGCCAGTGTAATTTCTATAACCACAACTAGGAATGATTTCTACCTTTTTAAACATGTATACAATCAATTCACTCACCATACTAATGAAATGGTCTGTCCCTACTCACTTTTTCTATAGGAGGTTTGATTTGTCTGCTTTATTTGATTTTTTTTTGGTTGTTTTTAACATGAACTCTCACTTTTGAACAATTTCCAGTTTAATACATGCAGTCGAAATTAAATCTTTGTGGACCCTGCCCTTTATTATTGCAATCCATTCTAGGTAATGTGACATTGTTTGGCACGCTCGCTGTTTACAGCAATCACAGTGAGCTGTCAACAGTGATGAACATTTGCATTAGTTCTGTTCAAATGCAGCTCCTGGAGAGCCATTCCTTTGTGGTTTACTGTACTTTCTTTTTTTGACATACTTTGTTTTGCTGAATTTATGTTTATCTCTTGTAAGTTGCAGATCAGACACATACGTAAATTACCTAGTTTTTAGAGTGTACACATTCTGTACACATGGGAACAAAATCATAATGTTATGTTATAATGCAGTAACTCAATACCCAAAATAAGCCTTACTTAGCAAATGACAATTCTAACTGTCATAGAAATTGATCCTTAAGATCAAGAATCTCTGTGACTGGAGCTCTCCCAGAATTCTAAAATTGCATTACTGTTTTCTGATACTAGCACCCATAATTGCAGCCCTACAACATTGTAGTCATTTTCATTGAGATTTTACTAATTGGTTGGAGTTGTATGATATATTGGGCAAGACTTAAAGGCAGTTTTGTAAGCATTCATTTCATGCAATAATTGGTTACTGGTGGTAAATGAACTTGTTGCACATAGTTAGGAACCAAACCTATTATAATCATTACCGGTGGACGCTAATTGATAAATGAGAAGCCACTCAGTAATGCTCTTTAATATTATTTTTTATCCTTGCTTGGAACTTGATTATTTTCCTTTAGGAGTTTTTCGACATATTAAATAAAATACTGAATAGACAACAGCCACTAGAAACACATTGGCTGGATCAATTAAGAGAATTCTTCTGAGCATATGTATTCAATCAGTTCCCTCTGTTTTATGTATTAAGGGGTACTAGAGGTTCCACTGTACATTATTTAACTTTTGCTCTTAATCCTCTAGTTTGCAGTGATGCTTTTTGTTGTGGTCTGTTTTGCAGCCAGTACTGAATCCATTGATCAGTGGCCACTCTATCCCAATCTGTGATCATTCGTTCTAATTCAGTTAGGCTTTACAGTACACACACAAGCTCTCATTGGAGGTTTTGGTTTTCTAAAACAGTGGGTAGGTTTACATGCTGGCAATAATCAAGACTTTTTGAGCATTTAAGCCAGAGTTTGCATCTATTATTGGTATCTGAACTACAAGTCCCACAATGCTGTGCAGCATAAAAGATACAGTATGTCACAAAAGTGAGTACTCCCCTCACATTTCTGCAGAAATTTCAGTATACTGTTTGATTGAACAACACTGAAGCAACATCGCTTTGACACAATGAAAGGTAGTACGTGTAAAGCTTATATAGCAATGTAAATTTATTGTTTCCCTCAATAAAACTCAAAATATAGCCATTAGTATCCAAACCCCTAGTAACAAAAGTGGGTCCACCCTGAAGTAACAGTTCCTAAAGTTTGATATTTTGTGTGGCCAACATGATTTTGCAGAACCATCTTAATCTTCCTGGCCATGCATTTCACCACAGCCTTACAAATTGCCACTGGAATGCTCTTCCACTCTTCCATGACAATATGACAGAGCTGAGGGATATTTGAGATCTTGTGCTTCACCACCTTCCACTTGAGGATGCCCCAAAGATGTTCTATTGGATTTAGTTCTGGAGACATACTTGGCCAGTCCATCCCCTTTATCCATAGCCCCTTTAGAAAAGACATGGTCATCTTAGAGGTGTATTTGGGGTCATTGTCAGGCTGGAACATGGCACTGCAACCCAGTTCCAAGAGGAAGGGGATCATTCTTTGCTCCAGTATTTCACAGTACATGCTCTAGTTCATGTTTTCCTCAGTGAAAGTCCAACTCCCCAACTCCACCTGCTCTCATGCAGCCCTAAAGCATGACATTCCCAACACCATGCTTGACTTTAGGAACGACACAAACACATTTATTCTCCTCCGCCACACATGCTTCACACCATCTGAGCCCAACAAATTAATCTTTGTCTCATCAAACCAGAGGATATCTTTCCAGTAAGCCATGGCCTTTGTTGACATGCTTCTTTTCATTGTGTCAAAGTAGTTTCTTCTGTGATGTTCTTTTAAACATTCAAATGAAATCTTTTCAGACATGTAAGGAGTGTACTCTTTTTTTTTTTTTTTTTTTTGGGACATACTGTATTCGAGTATGGGACACTGAGTGTGTGTACGAGTAATGTGACTATTTGAATGCGTATACATGCCCAAGCATTTGGAAAATTAAAGGGCTAACCCCAACATAGCAATTGGAAAACGTTGGTCTAACAAAGACCTTAATCGTATTATTGTGCACGTTTTTATGGCTTCATATAATCGAAATATTGGCAATAATTAGTTTCCAATCAGATTGTCTGCATGTAAACATGCCCAGTGTTTTGCAACCTGCTCTCTCTGATTTACCCCAGATGTCATATATTTTTTTTTAGCCAAGTACACAACCTAACATTGTTTGTCTTGGGATTTTGACATAGTACCTTAAGAAAAAACAGGGTGTATATTTTTCTTACTTAGGGGAAAAACACAATTAAATGAGCAACATTAGTTTAAAATTTTCATATAATGAGAAAAATGTGAAGTTTGTTGCTTAAAGATAGAAACTTAAACACCTGATAATTTTGCTTGCTCACACATATAGCTTTTTTCTATTTTTGTTTTTTAAAGAAAATAAAACTTTATTTTGTTATTTTAGTTAAAATTTAGCCAATACTTCTGATTATTTTTATCAGCCAACTACCATTGGTAAACTTGTTATGAGGACTATTTTTGGTATTTTTGAGAAATCCCCTTGAAAAATAAAGTTAAAAAAATTATGAAATGATACATATTTATTTCAGTGTTTTTAACCATTTTTGAGCCAAAGCACATTTTTTTCATTAAAATATTCCCACGTATAATGAGATAAATATAATACCTTTTTGTATGTCATCTGTATCACTGGTGGTCCAGTGGTTAAGATCCGGTTCTCTCACCGCCTCTGATTCCATTCCCTTTGCAACCAATGCTTTGTGGTCAGTGATAGTTTTCGACTTGTTAATCATGACTCAAAAACGGAAAAACCCGGTGTATAATGTCCACCCAAACTTTGAGTTTGTTTTTGGGTGAAAAAAATAGTGCGTTATACAAGAATAAAGTAAGATAAGTGTTACATTTACTTTTCTAGTCAAATTAATTATAAACACATAAAACTTGAAATAAGCAATGATCTGCTCATGAGACAAAATTTATTTTGTAGTTTTTGCAGTGCAAATATAAGACACATTTAGTATAAGATGGGATTTTCACTTTTGATACCAATTGAAGATGTAGCTCTGTCATTATTTTTAAAGATCGTGTGATGCCTTCAATTGTCTTTTTCTATTTTCTCAAATGTACTGATTTGTTTTCAGGTTGTAGGTGTTGCTGCAATCCCAAACATGGTGCAGAAGTACCAGTCACCCGTGAGGGTGTACAAGTACCCTTTCGAGCTGGTCATGGCAGTAAGTGTCTTTATCTTCACCTGTTTTCATGAATATTGCATGTTATTGATGCCGTGTTAGGTGATACTGCCAAACATACACCCTTGTAAAAAATCCCCTGCATTACACACCTACCTTGATGAGCATAAACTTGTTCCGTTAACCATTGGCAAAGCTCTTTTCCAAAAAAACTCGTGTGAAATTTTTGTTAGAAAATCTAAAAAGGGCTCTATTTTGTGTGAGCAAAAATTATACATGTTAAATGTATTAAATAAGTGTTCAGCAGGATTCTTATTAAATTAGGTCCAGGCAATAAATCCAGTTAAATCAATGAATTGGTCATTTGAACATTTGACCCGTTCAAAATGTGTTCAATCGGGAGTAGGAATTTAACACTTTTATTTGATTGCTAGTGCTGGTGATATTTTCCTCAATGAATTTGTAATTTATTTATTTTCTTGCAAAAGCTTTATTGTTGTCTGAACATTTTTGTGGGATATGCTTTTTAAATAATTTATAATTTTTGAATAATTTAGTGTTGGGTGAGCTATAATATTTAATATAAATTAAAATCGTAACTGTCGGGATTGAGTAGTAAAATCAAAATGATATTTTTTGTGCTGTCTCAACCAAGTAAAATAAAACTGTTACAGCTTCTATTAAGTAAATATTAGTGTAGAGTACATATTGTTGTGGCTGTAGGTCAGGGGATCAAGTGGATGGTACAATAACCCGGGATTTGCCTGTTTGATCCATGCTCTCTCCTGGACATTATGTGTCTCGGTGTGTCCTTGTAGTGCCCAACAAAGCATTATTAAAATGTAATGCATTATTATTGTTTTTATTTATTACAAATCCAGTTTTTCTTTCTAATTAGTGCTTGTCATTAGAGTTCACGACATGATCTTATTAGAGGCATGTTTTAGAAAATAACTTCGGAGAATTCTCACGATTTGATATTTCATCATTTTATTGTGTTGAGGTAATTGTTGCGTTTGTGTGTTTACACCCCATATGTGAGATTTGTGTTGTTTGTCACGTTGTTCTGAAATACCCGGGGCGAACGGCCAATTCTCAGACAACAATAATAACTTGTTTGCATGTAGGGAGCGGCAGTCTTGGCTTTGTAACTTAATCACTTTGTGGTGCAAACGAGTTGTCAATACCTCAAGTGGGCACAATAGCCCTTGTTTTTTTGTTCCTTTCCTTTCCAGGCATGTTATCAGGCAGGTTCACATGACCAGTCGGGATGCAAACAATTTCTGAAGGTTACAAAAATGTTTGTGCCTCGCTGTTTCCAAAATCTGCTGTAAAGGTTGATTAAAGACTAAAATTGTTGCTGAATCCCTAATGTTACTGTAATATTTCATTCAATTTGGTTACTACTGGCAGAAGATATTCTGAACTAAACGAGGCGATCTCAGTTTTATCAAACGGGCCTGTAAAGGCCAATGCAGGCAGTGGACCATGAAAAAAGCTTGCTATTGGCTATTGCTAAGGTCAGAAGATGACCACCGTATTGGGAATAATTTTTACGAGTCTGTTTATTTTAAAGGAGGGCTTTGGAACAAAAAGAAATGATTACTACAGGGAATGTCTAACAAAATGCCGATAATTTTTGAGGCAGATATTTCTTTGTTTCGCATTATCATGAGTTCTGGAGTAATTATTTTACGCCGTTGGATTCACTGTACGTTCCTGGATGTAATGACTCCATTTTTGCAGAATATCAGCTGACCTCCTTGGAGGCTTTTAGGTGAGCTATCACGGCTTTATAAATTTTGTGTATCTTGTTTAAGACTGATCATAATGTTTCTGTGATGAGTACATTTTGAAATAGTAATCCTATCTTGACTATCAATGAGCTGGCGACCTGCCAGCGGGCCGTCGGACTATGATGGGGTTAACGAGATTTATGGGGACCGGCAGTTTGTGATTTGCAGTTAGGGATGTATCAAGTACCAATCCTCTCTTGGAGCAGATGCTTTAAAAACATTTAGCCTCATACAACGTGAGAAAAGTACAGAAAATTATTGCTGACAAATATCGGCATAAGTAAAAAAAAGAACTAAAAAACATAACTTACTCATGGTTCCTATCCAAGCCCATTTAAAATTTCACATGATAAATTATTTTAAGATTTACACATTGTAACCCTCAGAAACCTTAAGAAATATATTGTGATTAAAACAATATGATAATTTCTAATTGTGCTATCAAATGATTTCTACAATAATGCAAGATATGATAACTTGTTAAAATGATTGATAGAAGAAGCATCCAAAGTATTTTTAGGAAATGGGTCTCTTAAAAGCCCTTGGCTACAACCTGGCATCCTTTATGTTTTCTTCATCTTGTGATGTGATGTTTCCTGCAAAATGATTTTAAAGAAAAAAACTAGAAAATACAAATACAAAAAATTACTGATTATAATGGAAAAGGTACCCATCTCTACATCTCTGGTCTAGGCTCTAGCTCCCCCTTGGCTTTGACCCAAGACAGGATAATCAGTTCAGAGAATAAATGAATGCATGGATTAGAAGAGTCTCCGGACATCCACAGCATTAATGTACTTCTTTTTGTGATGTTTTTAGCTTGTTTTACTTATATTCATACTTGTTTTATTTTTTTTCAAATCATCAAGACATTTACTGATCCTGTTTTCCATTATTTGTTAATTGAAATAATTACACCACTGTTTAAGCTTGGCATCAATGACTTTTTATAGCTGTCCTTAGCAAGCAGGCGGGAGGATGCAGGAAGAGTAAATCTCCTTAGCTGAGCGACAAACAAGCATCTATTAATAGAAGACTAACACACGGGCACACGTACATGCCTGGCTGTACACATGCTGCTGAAGGGAGATAGTAGTCATTTAAAGTGTTTGCACAGCTTCTAAGGTCAGATCCAACCATACCACAGACACATGCGATCACAAACAATTTGACTGTTTTCAAGTTTGTGTAATCTGATTTATTGGGAAATTTCTCTAATAGATTGAACTATTGACGATCTTACATGAGATTGGAGACTGTGGAAGGTATTTTGCAGGGCAGAATATAAAAAGGGAGACTTTTGTCAATGAGTAAGGGCAGTACATGACACTACCAACTGAGCCAATACATTGCACCGTTTGCAGTATTAGCTGCCTCTGTTTGGCTACTATGAATTATATTTGTACAGCAAATTTTACACCAAAAGTAAGGGTAAGGTAAGGGTACTTTGTAGCAGTATTAGTGACTACTCAAAAGTTAAACTCTTACTGAGGTCTATCTGAAACACTGTAGTCATACTTATTATGAGGTTTGCCTGTAAGAAGCTTTGAAAGCCGATATTAGCTGGTGTTTGCTGTGTTTATGTGTCAAGGAGTCTGGGACTTGTTACAAAAAACGTTAGTTATTTTCGAATACCCGGAAGTGTTACCAGTGCAATACATTCCACTGCAATGTTCTGTACAGTATGTGCGATGCGGTTTTGAGTGCAGGCCTGGAGGGCGCACATTGCAAACTGACAGGTGTTAGGAAAGCATAAGCATTTCAACCTCTGGCAAACTGAAGTTCCGTTGCATAAGTGTTCTTGGATTGCAGCCTTGTAAGCTGTGTTCCACGGGGGCTACTTATGACTCAGTTCAGGAATTATTTCTGAGTAACTGCTATGTAAAATATTTGAGCGGTGGCACCATTAATATACAGCTGTTTCATTTGCACACTTAGCTTCCCTTTAAGTTTGGCCAGCTTTGAAATGATATGGAAAACTGTGCAGATCGTTTAAAGGATGATGTCATTTTTGAGTGACCCTGACATCTTTAAAAGATTGGTTTCATCCAAAAGAGGTGCATTTTTGTAGAAACAATGCATTTTTGGGGGTAAGAAAAGAATGTTCATCAGGATTAGTTAAGCGTTGTGCGCCTGAATTATGCCATAGTTCAACACAGATGATTTTGAGTTGCAAATATTCAGACAGTGACACTATAAATGATGGCGGGGTCGTATAAGAAACATTAAGAAGTACAGCTTTTGTTTTTACCGTCTTTAAGTTTAGCCACCATAGTTGCTGAAGTCTGTTTTCTTATTTCAAAAACAGGAAATCTTTTTTTCTGCTACTGCTATTATCATCTGGTAACTGCTCTAAGCTTTTCTCTTGGGAGACCCACAGGAATGTCAAAAAGCAGACGTGTACACAATACCCGTTGTTTTTTCAGGCCTAAAGGCATTGTTTGTTTTGGAACATATCCACGGACAGGAATGACTTGAATAACCCCAAACACAACTATAAATATAAAAAAACAATAACAAACTTCTACTTGCCTTTTATTGCCATTTATGCATTTAGTAAAAAAATGAAATATTCTATTTTCCACAAAAACCCGGATGATGGGTTTAAAAAATATTCAATAGTAGAACATGTAACCAGTTGACTTAACCGTAAATCGGTATTTTACATAAGCTCTGTTTACACAGGGCACACGGATGCATGAAACGGGATCTTATCCTCAAACATTTAATGTCAATATTCCGTACATAATCTGTTTTTGTATTTATGGCTGCACGTACAAAACTACAAAGCAAGAATCTCGATACAAATCCCTCTGGATTTATGAAGTAAGCGTTTATTTTCCCTGCACAGTCTTTGTGAATTTAAGTTACTGTCTCTTCAACTGCCAAAGAGTTAGTGACAGGAATATGAGCAGTTTACAGCTTCTCAATCAAACGCAAATGTATAAAACAAGTTTTCTGCAATGACGACTGCAGATCACGAGATAAAGGTGACCAATTATGCAAGCTTCGGTTGCGTTGAAATATCAACTTCATAAAGGCGTTTGAGTGACTGCCGTCCACGCACAATTCTTGCGATTCGTGTGGCGAATTTGGTGATTGACGCAATTGGCTGCAGAACACCTCCGCTCACCAGGTGCCTTTTTCAGCTGCACCTTTTGTAGGCTAGACTCTTGTCTAGGTCATGTGTTCTCGGATCATGTGAGCATTCAAGATGGTGACTAGCACAGAGTCAAGTAGCAATCACAAAGAGGAGCAAATGTTTACTACTGCGCCAAAGGAAAAGACAAATGAGGGCTGTGTCGCGTAAAATGGTATAAGCCTTATTTTACGAGACAACAGTGTCAGGGCACTTTCAATCGCCCCATAATAAACCATACTGTAAAGAATTGATCCAGATTGCAACTCAGGCGTCAGAAGTTGTCTTTTTCTGTTGTTGTCATTAGCTGTTACCACGGTTGCCAAAAGCAACATGCCAATCGCCATTGGTGTCACAGGCGGGTGGCACCAGGTGGGCGCAAGGCTTAAGGGGCTAGAAAATGCATCATTTCAATCGAATGTCTCAACGAGGATCAACAAAACTCAGTGTGTGCGTGTGCAAGCCGTGCTTGTAAATGGGTCATCCGTTCGTAGCCACTGTTAGAAATATTGGGCTGCTACCACAATGTCGTGTATTAAACTGAGCTATCCTGCTGTCCTTCTTTTACCTGTGTCCTGACCCACTTAAACCTTTTTTTCACAGACTAGTTTTCTGCTACTGAATCATTATTTGCTTTAATTCATAGTCTCTTTTATGGTTCATGAACTGTTGTTACTTCTTCAGTTAACAGTCAAATGTTGAGTAGAATAGAATTGATTGAGAAAGACAGGGATGTTTTACACAACCAAACAATGGTCATTGTTTGCTCGGATTCTGTCTTCGTGTTTTGATCCACCTTTTTACAGTTTTTTTTGAATGCAATCATAATTATTTACAACTGACTAAAGTGTTAGTCAATGAAACTAATCGTTTTGCTCGGGTGCTGTCAATTTGCAGTCATTGCTTGTTTTACATAGATTGTCAGGCTACTACATTTCCTCTCAGAGATTATTATGCCCAAAAATAAATGTGTTAGGACATCAGCCTCAGGGAAAGGGAGCCCATCGTCATTCTGTGCGCAGGTTGAAACGAACCAAGGCTTCGCTACAGTCATGTGACTCATTAGAGCCAATGGCAGTTCTGCAGCTGATTTCATTCACAAGACGCTCATTCACACTTTTTTCTGCTGCAAGGTCGAGATGCTGCCCATGCTGATCCCTTCCCCCATTTCTGTTTCATAATGTCTAATGCAGATGACACTTCTTACTGAAGTCACTGTCTCACTGCAATTATGCGTCATAGTGTGCCAGTTGAAATGTATGTTGCAGTAGATTGTGTATATCTGAAGGGATTTTAATTAAAATGAAAATGAAATACATTTTGATTATTACTCTGAACAAACAAAAGCATTTTGATTACCTGGACAAAGAACTAGATAATAAAATTTAATGCAACACCGTGTACAATTATTAGGATATGTTGTTGTGTGATGGTGTTTAGTTGAATATCATATTACTTGTTAATGTTATAAAAGTTCTCTACGTAGTTTAAAGCTCAAATTACTCATGATTTCCACCTACATGTTTTTCAGTTATACAGTATGATTTCTCTTCTCTGGTAGTGGCTGTTTGTTCTCCATTTAAAATGCAGACTGCAGTATTGAAATTTCTAGAAGAAGAGAAGTGGGTGTCATGGGTTTCAGTGGCTAAAGGCTCTTTTGTTGTATTTTTTCCCTTTCAGACAAATAGACCGTTGTTTTTTCCCACTCTACATCCACTTTACATTCAGGTTACAACTTTGCTTTCAAATAACAGCAAGAAAACATCCGTGCTGTGTTAGAAATCTGGTTCAAGTTTAAACAAGTGTGTAATGGAAAATAAGTATTTGTCTTTCATAGAGAATAATTGAAAATGCCTTTCGTCCATTCTAAAACAGAATTAGAAGTAGTTATGTTTGAATATTTGTAAACATTGTCCTGCATTTTTTGTCTGCATTTTACCAATATTTCTATCAAATTATATGTTTAATTAATGGACTAACTACATCCAAACACCCTGTTACTGTAGTATTTCAATACGGACTATAACATTACAGTTGTGGTTCCATTGGTGGTGTTGAAAATGTATTCATACAGGATAAAATGCACAATATTGTATTCTTTGCATAGCAACTTTTGTTAATTCCAGACGATAGAGTGCATGTGATTTTAAGTCGCACATAGTAAATTTATTAAGGAAAAAACATTTTGTATATACACAAACCGCACTTCACGCCACATTGTAACATGATATATTTACAAAAAAGACTACCCAGAAACAGTTTCCAGGTTTTATTTGCATACCTTAACTTAAATTTTCAAACAGCACTGTAAAGTGGCAGTAACACAGCTGCAAAACAACAGGAAGACAGAACTAATGGGACACTAAAAACTGCGTCATGCCTTATTTTTGCATTATTTTTGACAAATGTATTCCACCTCTCTCAAACTTACCTTTACGACTCAAGCGCCCTTGGCAGCTATTTGAAAAAAAATATGTAAAATTTCTGAAAATGGTTTAAAACACAGGAAAAAAGTGGTGGGTTATAGTGTGTCCAGATACTATACTGCTAAAATATTGCTAGGGGCAGTGATTAACCAACTTAACAGTTCAAGAATAGAACCCTTTTTTAATTTTACCTGTACATTGCATTACTGTTCAAACTTTTAGCATATTTTAGTCCTTAGTTCCACTGCATGTAATAAAAACAATTACATACTGTAGTAGATATTTTGAACTATAGGATTTCCGACCATTTAACCACACCTCTTTTCTCTTCCAGGCCTATGAACGTCGGTTCCCCACATGTCACCTTATCCCCATGTTTGTGGCGAGTGATGTGGTAGATGAGGAGACAACTGAAGACAGATCAACCCATAGAATTGAGCGGCGTTGTGCCCTTGATGTGGACGCTCCACGCCTTCTCAAACGGGTATTATACCGATTAGAATTCCATTAATTTACACCTAATGCTCTGTGGACTATGGTTTTTGGGTCGTTGCATCTTTTTAAATAGTCACTGTATTGTCAATGCTTTCTATGTCTAGCTTTTTATGATTTCTTGTGACTTGTTTGCAGATTGCTGGAGTGGACTATGTCTATTTCATCCAGAAAAACACTCTTGACCGAAAGGAGCGGACACTTCACATAGAATCGCATAATGAGACCTTCTCCAACAGGGTCATCATCCATGAAATCTGCTGCTATTCGGTAAATAACTACTTCAGAATAATTTGCACATCAGATTCAGATTCAGATTCAGATCTACTTTATTGTCATTTTAGTACACGTGTATACAGAACGAAATGTCTATACATCTGACCCGCACAGTTTCCTTGAATGTACAGATATAAGTAAAAGTTGTATTGTATTATGGCTACGTATAGTATTTTACCATAGTGCCGATAGTGCAAGAGGAGTAGCTAACCGGATGTGCAAAATGGGCAGTCAGGTTAACAAGTCAGGTAAACAGTAACATTAACACTGTAACAATAACGCTGTAAGTACAATAGTGCAGAGAGCAAATGTGCAAGGAGTGGCAAGCTATAAAGAACTGCCAGTAGTGCAAAAAGTCAGATTAGCAGCCTTTTAGATTTAGGTTAACTATATGTTAGATTGACCATTTAACAGTCTAATGGCCAGGGGGACTAGACTACTGCGGAACCTGGTGGTCCTGCACCGCACACTGCAGTACCTCTTCCCAGAGGCTAGCAGAGTGAACAGTCCATGATGGGGGTGAGAGGGGTCCCCGATAATGTTCTTAGCATGGGATAGGCAGCGCTTCTGGCCAATGTCCTGAATGGAGGGAAGTGTAGTCCCGATTATTTTCTCTGCTGTCCTCACACTGTGATGCCTTTTGGAAATTCAGCATTCCCCCCTGATTGTTGTCTTAAAGTGCTATGTTAATAAAATATATCCGTGTTGATACTGCCAGAAAGCTCTTTAATAGTGATCCATAATGATGAAACTAAGTATCCCTGTAGATGTGGCCATCAATTGCTCGCTCTTACTTAAAATCCACTCATCAGCGAGTGAGTATGCATGGGTGCATTTAGTTAAACAGGTCAAGCACATTGCATTATCGTAAAGGGATCTAATTTCAGCTGTAGGCCACTGCAGTGGGGTTTTTTGCGCACGTTGACACACAGTATTAACAGTAACTCAACGGGACAGCCTAATTAGACAACGCTAATAGCCCATGCCACAGCAGAAATAATCTGGTAGCCAAGGGCTATTACACTACCAGAACAGTGTTTGATATTTGCCTCTTGGCGTTATACCAAATTTTACCTCGGATATAATGATTTTTTTAAACAGATATTATACATTGAACATGAGGGTTCACAACCTTTTTTAAAGCTGACAACTACTTCTTTGCTGCTGATTAGTATGAAGGGCCACCAGTTTGATATGATCATCTGAGTCATCAGTTATGTTGTCATCATTATGTTGTCACTTTATTATTTTTATGTTATTACTAGGTTATTAGGAGTGGGGCTAAAATGAGCCAAAACTATCCTTATCCAAACAAGGCACTGGGCGATGATTACTCTAAATATATAATTGATAGGCCAATACCAATAGATGTACCAGTATTTAAAGTTTTTATTAAGAATTGATCATGTATTGATAGGCATGGATCATGCAAATGATTTCTTGTTCCAGTTGAAATACTGAATACTGCCAATCTGAAGACTTAAAAAAAAAAAGTCTTTTCCCCTGTTTACATTTATAATTTCCTATTTTCAAAACTAGTCGTCAGGCCAGTCAGGTGATTGGGGGGATACCAGGGACCAATATTAGTACCCCGCTTCAGACAAAAAGGGTAGGTTAAACTAAATGTACTCTTAAATAAACTGTACAGACGCTGCACTACTTACGAACGAGCTAGGTACCGGCCGATCGTTCGTAAGTCGAATTTGTTCGTAAGTTGCTTCAGTGTTATATTTTGTACGTTTTAGGTTTGTATAAGTATGTTTAAGGCTTGTATAAGTAACCTGTATTGGGTTGTACTAAAAAATAAACATTTCATAAAAGAATGTGCTCTATCAAGATAAATAAAGTTGCGTTTAATTTACTTTTGAAAGACGGGCTTCAAGAGGTCCTCCTCCGTGGAAGAGAGTGGACAAAAAAAAAAGCGATCCAAACATTTTGTTTATCACATCAGGCTTTCTTAATCCACTTTCATTTCAAAAGAAACGGCTCGCCTCTTCTTTACTCTTTACACCAACCATATTGAATGGATGCACAAGATATTAAACAATAAAAACGTCAAAGTTCTTAGTGCGTGAGAAATAAAATACACATAGTAGGTTTACACACGAACTAGGAAGTAGAAGCCGGATTTCTTCTTCGGGGTGGATGCTGGGTGACCTCTCACAGCGGCACCACACGCCGGTAGTTGTGGAAAGGAGCACTACAGTACTGTCCTGTAGTTGGAAAAAGGAGCACAATACAAAATCTAACTTGCAGCAATGTCTGGATATTTTTCGACATCCCGAGGAATGTTCGTATCTACCGTCGAGTGGTCGTAAGTAGGGGAGCGTCTGTATACGTCATGACAAAACAATGTTATTCTTTGTTTAGTATAACGATGTTCTGGTAAAAATAATAATTTCACAGTATAGGTTTAGTGATGCTGACCCAACTACATTCACTTATGGTTGATGTTTATTTTAGCTTGGAAATTTTTCATTTATATTAGGCGTGTTTTGCTATATGTATATGGATAGGCTGACAGAAGCACAATTCATTTCACAGTGCAGTGCACATATTTCTCTTTGTGCATCGCGTTCTAGTGAAGTCAAGTGATCCATTGTTGCAATAGCAGCACAACCCCCTTTATTGCTCTGTGTACAGTATGATGCAGTTTGCTCTCACATTTTTCAGGTTCACCCTGAGAATGAAGACTGGACTTGTTTTGAGCAGTCTGCCAGTCTGGATATCAAGTCATTCTTTGGCTTTGAAAGCACAGTGGAAAAGATTGCCATGAAGCAATATGCCAGCAGCATCAAAAAGGTGTTTGTGATCTTTTCACTTAGTGATATGTTTTTCACTGATCATATAATGTATTTTTTGGGCTAAAAGGCACACCCCTAAACCCCAAATCGGTCAGAAATCTGAAAGTGTGGGTGGAAAAAATTGGAAATACATTACCATGTTTATGTAATTATTAATTAGTCAATGAGATAAGACCTAATTCCTTTTCATATGTTGTGTGTATCCCTTATGGTCTAGTGGATAGGAGCCGGTGCCCTCCACGCTTTGATCTACGTTCGATTCCCGTTCCATCCAATGTTATGCAATTGAATGCAAATGTAATCAGTGATATATTACGACTGATCAATCAATTTGCATATACATATGTACTTTTTATTTGGTGCAACCCTAACCTTTGCAGTCATTTTAGTTCCATGCGCCTTATAGTGTGATGCGCCTTGTATATGAAAATAAATATCACAAAATACTATTTTTGGGGGGGTGGTCCTTATAGTGCGGGAAAAGTGCTGTGAATAACAGACCTATGGTCTAAGTACTTGCATCGAAATAGATTTGCAAAATGTCCTATTTCACATTTTAGTTATCATTTTGTACCATCCTGAATCCAACTTCTTTATTTAAATTTGCAGGGAAAAGAAATCATAGAGTATTACTTAAAAGAGCTAGAAGATGAGGGGATCACTCACGTCCCACGATGGAGTCCGGCTTCTCTACCCCAACCCCCCACCAGACCAACCAGCCTCTTAACAAGTCCACCTGTTGATCCCAAAGTCGCTATCACGGCCGCCGTTCCCATCCCACTGATCAATGATGCCGCAGAAAGCACCACACAAGATGCCAAGCAAGATTGTGCTGGCCCTCAAGCAGACAATTTGACCGAGATTCTGACTGGCACACCGGAAGGTCTGTCCAGCTAATACTCGAGAAAAAGACTGCTAACAATTCAATTGCTACTTTCTTTCATTTCTAATTGGATTTCATGTCAAATATGTGAATTTAGAGTGTGATTTGTTGTTTTCTTTCTTTTGCAGACAAACTGGATGCAGATTATATCAAACGCTATCTTGGTGATCTTACACCCCTGCAGGAGAGTTGTCTGATCAGACTTCGCAAATGGCTACAGGAGACCCACAAGGGAAAGGTGACTCCCGTCTTTGTACAGATGTTCTTGTAAGAGCAATCAGTGGCACGTACGTTTTTATACGAGGACCTCTAAACATGACAATTTCGCATTTGACGGAAAATCCTGGTCTCGAGTATTCCCATAGGCTACCACCAGAGAACGCTCGAGACCGCTCACCGCCAGCATTAGTATTCCAGTTTGTGCATGCAAATTACCACAGGCAAAAAAGGTGCCTTAAAAGTTTTTTTGTGTGTAAAATCATTTACAGTTACAATAACTTTAATTCTAGAGTAAGTTGAGACTATTGGGAAATGTGAAGCACACTGTAAAGCGCTTTGGGAAGTCTTGACTTGAAAAGCGCTATATAAATGCAGATCATTTCATTTCATTACAGCGGCCAGAATGGGGCGAATTGGCAAAAAAACCACATAGGGTTAACAAGGGCTAAAAAGGGCTAACAAGGGCTAAACCAGCCGGGACATGCCAGGCTATTCAGCTGCTAAAAAAGGCTAACCGGGACTAATAGGTGGAAAAACGGGAGGCTGGCTGACCAAAAACATGCAGTAGGCAGCCAGGATATCCGTGAGCCTATGACAGAAAATGATTACGGCAACAAACCCAGCTGGGACAAAAAACAATGAGCACGACAGCCAAGCCAAGCTCGCTGGCTGCAAATCGGGATAACCTAGACTAGACAAAACTGGAGCCTTCAGGAGCTCGCACGCTTACAGGGAACTTTTTGGACAATCCATCCATTATCTGCACCGCTTATCCTCACTAGGGTTGCGGGACTTTTTGAACAATATTAATTGCAAAACATGTAGCGAAAAAAAGAAAAGGCACAATTACATACCTAAGAGAAGGCTAAGGGAAAAAAGGAACGCACACTGTACAAGACGGGAGCTTGAGACAATCAAAGCAAGTGCCTTGGGACAAAACAGTCAGCTCTCCCCCAACGACACGGTAAGAAGTTCCAATTACTCCAGGCGAAAATGAGCTCTATGCATTTGCGGATTACTACAATCGCCGTTTGATTTTCAACAGAGAGAGCCGTTGTTTTGGTTCTCATTGTCGTACAATGACGTCACACCTTTAGAGAATATGAGGACAAACTATGTACTTTGAAATTGATTTCTCGAGATCCTTGGTGCGTGGAATATTCTGAAACCTATATGTATGATTGGGGGAAAGAACACTACATGTTACGTGCAGAATTGAAAAAAGAAAGGGTATTTCATAATCCCTTTGAGCCCATAAGAAAAGTTACCACTGTATTTGCTGCTAGTCTCAAGTTCATGTAATTGCCAGTGTGAAAACCAATTGCTGTTTACAGATTATAAAATGTAAATCGTGATTTTATGTTTCCGTGTCTCTTTCAGATACCCAAGGATGAACACATCCTGCGATTCTTGCGAGCCCGGGATTTCAACATCGACAAGGCTCGGGAAATTTTGTGCCAGTCGCTGACCTGGAGAAAGCAGCACCAAGTAGATTATCTTCTAGAGACGTGGAGTTCACCACAAGTCCTTCAGGACTACTACACAGGAGGGTGGCATCATCACGATCGAGGTAAGTTCAAACATGTGGCTGTGTTTTTTTATAGATCGGTTTCCATTTTCCACCATTCACATACATGATTTATGTCTGCTAATCTTGCAAAGCTGGCCAAGATGGTTTAGATCTTTGCACTTGGGTTTCCTACAGACTCGAGTTACATGATAATTAAAAAGCTATTTTTGTCCTGGTAGATCACAGCCGCTTAACACAAAGATGGCCTAAACACACAGACAATTTCCAGCACTATTCGGTTAAACAGGCATGTACGTGGCTTTGGTGCGTGTTGTCACATCCTGCATTAAGTTACTTTTGTCGTCCTACTTCTGTTCCAAGAGAAAAGGGCGAAGATTGTTTAATTTTTCCAAAGTTGTTAATTAAAAACCTAGCAAAAGCATTTTAATCAAACAGGGCGCAGCCATTTTAGTCATTAGGTGGCCAAACCCCCCAATTCCAACCCTTAATGCCGAGTGCCAAGCAGGGAGGCAATGAGTACCAATGTTGTAAGTCTTAGGTATGACTCGGCGGAGGCTTGATCCAGCGACATCCCAGTCTCTGATTGGGCGCCCTACCATCTAGCCTGTAGAAAGACTTTTAAACATGATTTAAATGCTAACATTTCATTTTTATCTCCTAGATGGTCGGCCGCTGTACGTTCTGAGACTTGGGCATATGGACACAAAAGGACTGGTCCGAGCTCTTGGAGAAGAATCCCTGCTTAGACATGTATGCACAGTGGTTATGTCACATTGTCTGTTTGCATGACACTGCATGTTCAGAAAACCGTGCCGAGTGTTGGTTAGGTAATTAAGCCCGAGTCTTTGGAAGTGCTTTAAAAGAAGGGACACACATTTTCTCGATTGTATGCTTAAAATACTTTATGCTTAGATCACTCTTACTGATGCAAGTTCAAAATACTTGAAATGGCATAATATTTTATGGTACACTTTTTTAGGTTCTATCCATCAATGAGGAGGGGTTGAGACGCTGCGAAGAGAACACAAAGTTGTTTGGTCGCCCCATCAGGTAAACTGATTTTACTTGGATTTTTACATTGAATTATTTAGAATGTAATTAGCATAAATTCCATTTTGCCATGCAGAGCAGTCAGTCATATCACTAGTAGAATGAAGACAAATTATGTTGGTTTGTTAACTGATACAGTTTATGGTGGGAACTGGGAAGAGGGAAAGGAATGGAATTTGTGTCATTTAGGAATCCTAGCAGGAGTTGGGGCTGAGAAATCAGCGACACAGAAAGGTACATACACCATAAATAGATGTTAAGCTGCACTGGCTGCAAGCCAGGCCAGGAGATGTAAAAGGACTCTTGAGTTACCATGCAATGAGTTCACTGCTTTAGCCACATTTTTCAGCGATAGGTTTTAAATTCTCGCTTATTTTTTTGTAATTTGTGTTTGTGGTCTCCGTTTCTTCTCAGTTGCTGGACATGTCTGGTTGATCTTGAGGGTTTAAACATGCGTCACCTGTGGCGACCGGGAGTCAAAGCACTCTTGCGGATAATTGAGGTTGTGGAAGCCAACTATCCAGAGACGCTAGGGCGACTGCTTATCTTGAGAGCTCCCAGAGTCTTCCCAGTCCTCTGGACTTTGGTGAGCATTGGGGCCCAGCTATGTTACATAACAGGTTCATATTTTATAAGGTTCAAGTCATGTTTAAATGTTTCAAATTCTGACACACTAAAACACTCCCTGTGGTATATCCTTTTCACCAGGGATGTCAAACTCAGTTTGGCTCTGGGGCCAAATTCAGACTTTCTGTTCTGAGATCAGTAAATGAATGTCAACTCTAAATTTTTAGTTTTATACTTTATCATTCAGCTTACATTAGTAACGTACCCTACATATTACAATCAATTATCACAAGGGATAATTTCTAAAAACAGCGCATGTATAAACTCACACACAATAGGGCAAAACAAATAATAATGTTTGAAATTGAATGTGTTATCCGGCTTATTTTAAAAGTTGCGTGAATCCACCTGAACCAAATTCCCATACTACACAAACACAACACTGCCCTCTAGTGGCAGGACAAAGTATTTAGTCTGTATTAATTTAAAAAAAAACATAACTTTTGATAGAAATGACTTAGCGCAAGTGTTTCAAACTAATTTTAATTAAAAAAAAAAAATCTCATGGGGGCCGTACTAGTAGGTTTAAAAAAAAAAGAGAGAGAGATAGATAGAGAGAGAGATAGAGAAAGAGAGAGAGAGAGAGAGAGAGAGATACACTACTACAGTTGCTTTGTGAGTGGTGCCTGGCTTGGGTAACATCAAGTGGACATAATTTTAAGTGCAGCTCATTTTTTTCTTGCACTCCTCTCAGTGTTGCCTTGCGAGCCAGATTTAAACCCTTGGCATGCCTAAACCTGTTTGACACCTTAAATTTAGAGACTCTCTTCTCTTTCTGAAATACTCTGAAATTTATGGCGGGCCGGGTGTTGATTATTTAACGGGCTGTATGTTTGACATCCCTGTTTTACACTCTTACACTTCTAACACACTTAAATTGAGCTATTTTAATCAGATCTGAAAAAAAAAGACAAAATTGGATTAAAGAGTGTTTGGGATCTGGTAAAACACAGTGAGCCAATCAATATGTCATCTGAGAAGCACTTGTTTCGTGACTTTAGGTGAGTCCCTTCATTGACGAAAACACCCGCAAGAAGTTCTTAATCTACGCAGGAAACGATTACCAAGGCCCCGGCGGACTAGTGGACTACATAGACAAGGAGATTATCCCTGACTTCCTGGGTGGCGAGTGTATGGTGAGTGGAGAAGAGTTTGAAAAAAAAAAAAAAGATTAGATTCTAAGATTGCTTTTACTGACCTATTTTATGGGTGGCTGCATTCAAATGCACTCGCTTTAGTGCGAGGTACCTGAGGGAGGATTGGTCCCGAAATCGTTGTACCGAACAGCAGAGGAGCTGGAAAACGAAGATGTTCGTTTGTGGACCGAGACCATCTACCAAAGCGCCAGTATTTTCAAAGGAGCTCCCCATGAGGTGAGACAGAGTAAAATGTTCTGAAAAAGAGGATGGAAGCAGTGAAACGTCATTAACAAGTAGACATGCCAGTAGCAGTCAACCATGCTTGAGGTGTTTTTTGTGTGTGAAAGATCTGCCATCTAGTGGTTGAAACTTGCAGACTGCACATTTTTATTTACGGCCTAGCCCTAAAACATTATTTTTATGGATTAACAAAACTACTATAATTTGAAATCAATACATCGAACATATACAGTACCAACAATATAAAAGAAAAGCAAATACATAAAAACAGTATACACATATGTATATTAAGATCCCCAAAACTAAATAGCCCATAAAGTGTTTTTTTTTCTTTCTCACCAATATCTTTCTGTACTAAATCCTCTCTCTGTTGTTATATTACCAAATATATTTAAAAAAAGATCATTTCGATTTATGCTAATTAATACAAAACTATTATTCATTAAATCACTAGTAAAATGGTCAACTTTAATTACAATTGTTTCATTTCTTAGTTCAAGAGCAGATAGATGGCTGCCTTAATTTTCAATAAAAATGCACAGTGTTCAAAATTATTTTTTAGCCCTGTGCTACCTGATAAAAATATCCCAATAATGTGTAAGCTTTCACCGGTTCTTGCATTCTTGTTGTATTCCTTTCTTTGTCATTTATTCAACAGGTCATAAGGTTATTTCAATAGTTGTGTCTAGTAGTCATAATGTCCTACCATGGTCAAAGGTTCATAAACATTTTGATATGTTGTCTTTTCGTCTTTTCCCTCATCGATGCTGTACTTCTTAGTCACTTATGCAACAGGCCACACAGCTATTTAATACAGAACCAAAATACACAATTTAATGTAAAAACATCTATCAAATTAGGTATTCTTTGTCACTTATTTAATTGGTTGAATATAAAATAAAACCTCCTTCCTCCTTGACCACAGTCAACAGATTGGCAGTTTTTAGTGCATCATTCCATTCATTAGTTATCTTAAAAACAGAATAAAGTACACAGAAAACAAATCTATAAAATAATTATCATTGACAGTAGCACTCCTTCTTTAAGGGGACAATGTGTATTAGTTAGCGACTCCTAATATTTAAAAAATAAAAATAAATCTTAATTTGGTTAAAAAAAACAATTGATTTAAATAATAAGCAAAAATTCATGATTATCATGTGAATGTGCATTTGTAAGATACTCGAAGATTGCAAAATTAACATGATTTTACATAACATGAGCCCTCACATAATTGTTTGCCATCTTGCTGCTGCGGTCATCTAAAAACACCAAAAAGGTTGAGCAAAAACAAACAAAAAGTAAAATGGTGCTTTTTGGTCACTTAGACTCTCTATAGTATGTATCATTTCTAGTGCTTTTTAACACTTGTTTTCAGTTGCATTACATCATACAAAAAACTCTAGTTGTCAAATAATAGATACTTCCCCTTTAAAAGTTTTTTTTTAATTCTATACTTCCATTTACTTTTGTATGTCTGCATTTATATCTAAAATATATTTCAGGTGACATCAACATTCTAAATTAGTTTTCATTGTTCCCTCATGTCCCTTTTTTAAACAGCTTCTGGTTGAGATTATTGACGCCTCCTCGGTCATCACCTGGGACTTTGATGTGTGTAAAGGTGATGTGGTTTTTAACATCTACCACTCGAAGCGTGCCCCACAGCAACCGCGAAAAGATCCACTTGGAACTCATGGAATCACCTCCCCGGGCGGCAACAATGTACAGCTCATAGACAAGTCGTGGACACTGGGGCAAGATTATAGCATGGTAGAGTCCCCTCTAACCTGCAAGGAGGGTGAAAGTGTACAGGTAAGTACAATGGCTCAATAAATCAGTTGATATATTTTCTATTTTTCATTGTTTAAATGATATGCTTCACCAGTGACCAGTGTTGAACGTGTTACCAAAAAAAATGCAGTAATTAGTTACAGTTACCACTTCCTTCATTTAAAATGTAATTCAGTTTCCCCCTAGATTACCAATACCAAAACGTAGCACGTTACTCAAAAAGTAACTACAGTGGAACCTCGGTTCTCGACCATAATCCGTTCCAGAACCCTGTTCGAAAACCGATTTGTTCCATCACCGAAAATCGTAAAAGTAATGTAAATCATTTTTAATCCGTTCCAACACCCTGAATGTTTACCATGAACGTAAACATGAAGCTAACCCAGGCTAATCGTACGTTCGTGTTAGCGTAATCTTCCACACGAAAGATTACGCTAACATGAACGTGTAAAAATAAAAAAATCTGGTCGTTTACACGTCATTTAGCACCCGGGTCTCCACAACAAGTGGCTAGCGCTTTATTGGAAATGGGGCTCCATTCCAACACCCTGAATGTTTTACGTAAACAAAGCTAACGCAGGCTAATCGAACATTTGCGTTATCGTAATCTTCCGTACGAAAGATTACGCTAACATGAACGTGTAAAAATAAACAAAAGGGTAAAGAAAAGAATTATGAATAGGATTTCTTACCTTTGTGGTGCTCAGCAGAAGCCATGCTGTATGTATAGCAAGATCGGAAACTCGCACACCTTCTTCATATTTTGCTATTATTTCTTTCTTAAATGCAATAGTTGTACGCACTATACTTATTTTTTCACCTGTAGCAACTTTGCTGCTTGCACCGACCTTCTTCTGAGGCATAATTAGGGGCTAAAACACTTGGTACACTTATATTAAAAGCGAAAGCAAAACGAAACACATCCGCACGTGATAACAGTTCTTCACGAGGGGTGGGGGCAATATACACGATCTACACCCGTACGCCGCTCAGCATCGCACCCTAGCGTACCGGCGTTCGAACTCCAATTATTTGACCGAACAGCGAAGCAAGAATTTCTCGAAATTTTTAGTCGAGAACCGATTTGTTCGAACTGAGAGGCGTTCGAAAACCGAGGTTCCACTGTATCTTGTTACGAATTACTGTACAGTATATACTTCTTTAGAATACGACCTCCTAAAACTGCTTTAAAATTAGCCACATGATAAAAGAAATAGAAGAGAAATGTGTACACCAACCAGCGGGAGGAATGAACCCTTCATATTTCTTGACTTGTGCAATCTTGAGAGCTTGTAAACAAACACTTAGTTGAGACACTCCTTATTCATTTTGTCTTTGGGCCTCAAACCACTCAAAGAGCTCCTGTTATCATTTTTGGATAGTGCCCTGCACGTTTTCTTTTTTTTTTTTCCTCCGGACATGGTGTATTGCAAAAACAATTGAATTTTAATGTTGTGTTTTCAAGGTCGGGAAAAGGTTTTAATTTTGGGTGAAGCGCTTGAAAATGCTTGAAATTATTTCAATGCCTGGCAGTCTGACTCGATAGACCACAATTATAAATGTGTGTAAAAATGGCACCGATGTTGCCTCCAGTCCTCATTGTTGAGTTGTCATGTGAAGTGTTACCGTCACATCCAAGAATTATCAGACAAGTCATGGGAATTCCGGCTCATTTTCTAGAAGCGGCTTCTAAACGGCTACTCAGATTTTTTTTTTTAGGTGATGTACAATTAATAATAATAAAACATTATGCACCCAATTATTTACAAATTAGTACTGTAATATGTTTTGCAGGGATCCTTGAAAAATACATGAAATATTAATTGAAATACACGTAGACACAAAATAAATTTGTAAAATTCAAAACAACTTTAGATTTTTACACACCGAACTGATTTAAAGTCAAACAATAACACAAAATACCTGAAAAGTCAAAACGTATTGGCCTTGAAAGTGCTTGAAAAGTGTTTGAATTTGGCTCTCAAAAAGGTGTATGAACCCTGTAGTATACAGTGATCAGAGGACACAGTAATTCATGATCTGCATTTATTACATTTGCAGAATAACAAAGTAATGCACTATGGAGTAATGACACTTTGGTTACAATTTATTTTTTTAAATAATGCGTTACAGTACCCGTTACTGAGAAAAGTAAATGCTTTCCAGCAAAGCATTTCTTAGTAGTTTATTAATCCCAACACTGCCTGTGACAAACACTTATTATTTTGTTTAGGGCTCCCATATTACACGCTGGCCAGGTTTCTACATCCTCCAGTGGAAGTTCCACAACATGCCAGCCTGCGCGGCCACAAATCTCCCTCGGGTGGATGATGTGCTGGCCACACTGCAAGTCTCTTCACACAAGTGCAAAGTCATGTACTACACAGAGGTGCTGGGCTCTGAGGACTTCAGGTTGGTAACTTAATCCATGAAAGGGTTTTCATTGGAACGATTGAACCTCAATTCTATAGTGATTTCCGTGTTCTGCCCTCCCAACATTGTTCATAAACCATACAAATAAATATAAACATGGAGTAACCCCCCCCCACACACACACACATTTTTTTAAAATATTCTTTTTCTGTCCAATGCATTATTGTTCTTTCTTTGTCCTTCTTCTGCCGCTTTGTCTTCTTCCTGTGAAGAACGGCTTGCTGTGACGTGCAGAGTTTGTAAGTGGCACAGTGGTCGTCCCTTTCCCTGTAGCATGAGGCCGTCGTCATTCCTGCTTTTTGGCTGCTAACTTCACAGCCCACCGTCGTGGCAGATGGCACTTACGATATCCCTGAGCACAATCTGGCTATTCAGCCTGTTGACTACCACCCTACCTGCATGACTAACAATACTAAAAAACACTGGCATTTTGAAGATTTCAAACAGCTACTCGCTATCAAACCAAAACTCCTCACGGAAAGTAATTTAGTTATAAAATTAAGTTAAATTAAAAAGGTATAATAGTCATCCTTTCGAGTAAAATCGTTCTTGTTACACTGGGAAATATTTTTTTACATTACCGGTTCATTTTAAGGATTATTCTATGGAAACAAGAAAAATTAGAACACATTTTTCTAATCTAGTAAAAGATTTAGCTGGTTTTAATTGTGTTTTATTTCACCACGAAAAAAAAACTTAAAAAAAAAAAAGATTAAACTTATCGACTAGTAAAATACTTTTTGATCAAAGTTTTACCTGTTTTTACTTATTTCTTACCACAAACAGTGCATCATTGTAAACATTATAGAACTGTTTGAGAAATACTTTTAATTTCATGTAGCAAACTAATCTTATGAACTGCTTTTGTTCTGTTTTTTACATTATCTGAAGTTAATCGAGTTAAGCGATATAATATTCCAAAATGGTGTTTGAAATCTTTGTCTATGTTGACCTTCCAAACACTGTTAAACTGTAGACTATTGTATACTTCTTTTTATTGAAATACAATTTCATTCTAATTGAGCTGGCAATTGTAATTTTTTATAATCTACAAAATACAAGCACACATACTAATGCCTGACCCTTGAAGAGGAAATCTGTCCAATTCCAAAAATGACAACATGCGCTTTGTAGCACCACAAAGTAACCTTATAATACGATAGGAAAACTTAGAGGTGGAGATAAACGCGCTGTAATGAATTTGGAACTTTTGTTAGTCTCTTCCGCCATCTCCTGGCTTTAAGTCGTGATTGTAGCCTCAGCCAGTTCATTCATGATGTTCGTGCAAATACATGCATTTCTTAGATGCACTCGAATAAACTGTTCTTTTTTTCTTTTTTGGGGTTTGGGTTGGTGTCAGTTGGGCATTGTAACACAAACCCAATAAAGACGATATTTTACTTTGAACTTTTTAAAGACACCTCAAACGAAGCACCCTAGTCTGAAACCGCTTAGAAATACTCGTCTGGAGTGAGGAGGAAATGTACTTTTTAAAAATTGATTATGAAGACATTTAATATTGACAGTTACTCTGGCTTCGCATGCCTGTGATCGGGTCATTTAGAATTTTGGGGAAAACTGGATTCTCACCCTAACCCATATATTGACAACATACAAAAGTATCCACTAGCGTGTATTGTGGTATTAAACCGAGGGGGTCACCCCAAAGGATTTAATAACTCTTAAGATGTTATATGGGCCCCCGACTGAATGGTTTGCTCGTCATTGGAACATGTCTGAGGTCATGGGTTCATGGGTCCCGTGTGGAGTTTGCATGGTCTCGATCTGTGCCTGCGTAGGTTTCTCCGGGTTTGCCAGGTTTCTGCACAGATTTTTAAAAACATGGAATGGCAGGTTTATTGGAGATTCCAAATTGACTTTAGGTATTAGTGGGTGTATGAATGGTTGTCAGTCTCTGTGAGTCTGCGATCAGCTGGCCCAAGGTGCCCCCTGTCAACTGCTCTGAGATGGCTGGGCTGGGCTTCAACACCACCGCGACCTCAGTGAGGAAAAGCGTTGGAGATAATGAATACATGGATTGTTTAAACGCTGAATTTTAAATATTACTTGTAAAATACAGGTGAAGAAGTATATTGCACCTTTTTGTAGCCATGTTTGAGGGCCTCTTATTTGATAATGCTATCAAACAAACAAAAATTGCATCTTAAACTTCAGCCAACAACCAAACACAGTTGACCTACTTTCTGAAGCAGAGGCATCAGTGGTCATTAGCTGATGTTTAAGAGTTTGTGATGCCATCCTTAGTCAAAAGCATTCTCAAATTGGCAGACTCCACAGATGGCTAAAAACAATTGAATATTGCTACCGAACTCTTTCTACAACCACAAAGACTTTTAGAGGCCTGTAATTTATAATTTTGCTTGAAAATCCCTTGGGTTGACTTCTACTTTAATTGCATTGCACACAACTTATTGATGGGCCCCTCTTACATGTTAGAAGGATCTTAGTTTATTTTCTCTCACAGACTGTGTTTTTGTTGCTTTTTTGCAGAGGTTCGATGACCAGCTTGGAGTCCAGCCACAGTGGTTTCTCTCAACTCAGTGCTGCTACCACTTCATCCAATCAATCCCAGTCTAGCTCGATGATCTCCAGGTAGAGAAAGCACTCGAAGAACCCCCAATGACCCCTTTACTCAGACTTCAACATCATTATTATCTTTGGATGATGACCAGCAGACATCAAGTTTGGAAAAAAAAGACTGAGACTGTGAAATGGTCACATTAAGGGCTGATTTTTGTTTTTGTTTTTTCAGCACAACGGTCATATTTTAGTGTTTGGTGTATTTGCTAAACAACAAATGAAACCAAGCATTTGGAGAATTTCAGTTTGTAGCTCGTTCAGTGAGGAAATGTTAAAAGGCTACAAGCTGAACTGTTGCATCTTGGGAGGTTTAACAAAGCAATGTTTCCACATCAGAAACGGCATATGTGAATGGACAAAGAGGCATTGTGTCCGCATTTACTTTTACACTCCAAAATTCTGGTGGCAATAATCAGATGATGAATTCCTTGCCTTTTGTGCAATTCTGGAGCAGAATGGAGTAGCTGTTACCTATAAACAAGCAACACCCAATTGTTAAGAGCAGGTGGTAATACCAGCACACAATTTACTTTAACATGTTTCCAATATCTGATCCTCACAAAGTTGCATATGGTTGCCCAAAAATAAGACATGGACATTTGTATGGGCTGCTTTTGCAAACCAACTACTCAGACCTGTTTCCGATAACATTCGTATATTTAAAGAAAATCTTACAGATCTTGAGAGAATAGCGCTTTTTGAATTCTGGAAATGCAAGACAGTTGCCATCTTCTAGTGTCCTCTGATTGCCTCACTCACACATTGAACAGCATACTTGACCAGCATCTCACTCTTTTGTGCTTGAAGCAATAACATGGGTTTCTACTGTGTGAAATGTTTGTATTTATCATGAAGATGTCATTTGTCGATGGTGATGATTGCTGATTTCAGGGTGATCTTTGTCATTCACAGGCAGGCACAAATGTATACTGAGCCACAATGTGTGTGCGCACATGTTATCATAAATAAGTAACTGGCCCTTTAATTGGGATCAACAAACGATTGCTGGAATTTTGGGTGTTGTGGCGAGGCCATTACATATAAAATATCTGAGGTCATAAGAGTTTAAAATACCTATCAATTGACAGTGTTTAAGTTGAGGGGAACAGTAGTACATGTACAGTTGCACTAGAGATAGTTATATTTGAGGATTGCTCTGGTTTTTTACGTACTTGATAAGGTAGAAAAAGTGGCTTGTTAAAGCAAGCACGTTTCAAATAGTGACTGGGTGTGTGAGTGTGCTGTGTTCAAACCAATAGCCTTTTTAAGAGCCATTTGTCAATAAACACCATTTTAGCCTTTGGAATCCATTAAATACTGTGATAGGAAATATTGAATATTGTCAGAAATCATCCAAACAACACTTAAGGAAACTTGGCTTGCATGTTTTAAGTACCTGATAGTATTTTGAACTCCAAATGAAAGGTCAATTTATTTTGTGTGAAATATTTGCAATAATGTGAATTGCTATAGCGCCGTCAGATGAGTGCTAAACTTTGGATGTGAAAGAATGAACACTGGAAAGAGCAGTAAAAAAAAATACACTCCCTTAAAATGTATGTACTGTACACACTTCCTTGCCCACAACACTCACCCAAGCATGTAGCCATCACCTTCTAATTCTTTGAAGAAATATATCTATTTCATTTCATGTGTAGTTGGTTAAATAGGTAAAATCAGATGGAAGTAGTCATTTTCCTGTATATTAAAAATGTATTTCTAACAGAGTGGACCTTAGATTTGTACAACTGCCTTGTTGAAAATGAGAATTGAAGCCATGGGCTTGAAGTGTTCTTGCAACCAATATTTTGTTAATGTGTGAATTCAGTGACAATTGAGGTGCCCGTGTGTAGCGACCCTCAATTAAACTCTATCCCGCTTCCCTGATTTACTGTACATAATGTGTGCATTTTCAAAGATATATTGAGGGCTATGAAATGTTTGTCATTACTTTTCCATGTGTTTGTCTGCTTTCTATTCAGGCAATGATGCATATCTCCACTTCTCTTCCTGCAAGATACGATTTGATGTAAAAAGTACTTGTTTGAGTACATGAGGATTTGGCTCCTTCACTTTTTTGTTGTAGAAAACATTAAACTTGAATTATGAGCAGTTGTGTCTGTTTCATTTGCATTGCCCTAGGGGTGTCCCAATACAATGTTTGCATCACATATCAGTCCAATATAAGTCCCCAAACTAAGATTGTTTTCTGTCTTAAAAAAATCAAATATGCAAAAGTGGCTTTCATATGTAGAAGCAGTGCATCCCAGATTCTTCTCTTTTCTATCAGTGCAAGGATAGCGTATGCAGCAGAGCCCTTGTAAAAAACTATAAACGCCTTCCAAGCACTTGTAGTTAACCTTGAGTTGGCTATTGGTTCTCGCTCTCTCTCTCACATACTGGACTGTCTCAGAAAATTAGAATATTGTGATAAAGTTCTTTATTTTCTGTAATGCAATTAAAAAAACAAAAATGTCATACATTCTGGATTCATTACACATCAACTGAACTATTTCAAGCCTTTTATTATTTGAATATTGCTGATTTTGGCTTACAGCTGAAAAAAACTCAAAAATCCTATCTCAAAATATTAGAATACTTCCTCAGACCAAGTAAAAAAAAATAATTTTATAACAGCAAAACTAAATCAAACATTTGAAAATGTCCATTGATGCACTCAGTACTTGGTTGGGAATCCTTTTGCACATATTACTGCATCAATCCGGCGTGGCATGGAGGCAATCAGCCTGTGGCATTGCTGAGGTGTTATTGATGCCCAGGATGCTTCGATAGCGGCCTTCAGCTCATTTGCATTTGTAGGTCTGGTGTCTTTCATCTTCTTCTTAACTATACCCCACAAATTCTCGATGGGGTTCAGGTCAGGGGAATTAGCAGGCCAATCAAGGACAGTGATGCCATGGTCAGTGCACCAGTTACTGGTGGTTTTGGCACTGTGGGCAGGTGCCAGATCATGCTGGAAAATGAAATACTCATCTCCATAGAGCTTTTCAGCAGATGGAAGCATGTAGTGCTCTAAAATCTCTTAGTACACAGTTGCATTTACTCTAGACTTGATGAAACACAGTGGACCAACACCAGCAGCTGACATGGCTCCCCAAACCATTGCTGACTGTGGGAACTTCACACTGGATTTCAAGCAACTTGGATTTTGCTCTTCTCCAGCCTTTCTCCAGACTCTGGCGCCTTGACTTCCAAATGAAATGCAAAACTTGCTTTCGTCTGAAAAGAGGACCTTGGACCACTCTGCAACTGTCCAGTGCTTCTTCTCCATAGCCCAAGTCAGACGCTTCTTCCGTTGTCTTGAGTTCAGAAGTGGCTTGACCATGGGAATACGGCTATTGTAGCCCATTTCCCGGACACGTCTGTGAACTGTGGCTTTTGATACCTGGACTCCAGCTTCAGCCCACTGTCTTTGAAGCGCCCTCAAATTCTGGAAGCAGCTCTTCTTCACAATTTTGTTAAGGCTGCGGTCATCTCTCTTGGTTGTGCACCGTTTCCGGCCACATTTTTCCCTTCCAACAGACTTTTTGTGGATATGCTTTGAAACTGCACTCTGTGAACAGCCTGCTCTTTGAGAAATTTCTTTTTGTGTCTTACCCTCCTGATGGAGGGTATCAATGATGGTCCTCTGGACAGCAGTCAGATCAGCAGTGATTTAGTTTACTGAACCAAGCTGAGTGTTTTTAAGGCTCAGGAAACCCTCGCAAGGTGTTTCGAGTTAATTAGATGATTCAGGTGATTAGTTGAATAGCCTACTTGTATACTTTTTCATGATATTCTAATATTTTGAGATAGGATTTTTGAGTTTTCTTAAGCTGTAAGCCAAATTCAGCAATATTAAAATAATAAAAGGCTTGAAATAGTTCAGTTGATGTGTAATGAATCCAGAATGTATGACATTTTTGTTTTTTTAATTGCATTACAGAAAATAAAGAACTTTATCACAATATTCTAATTTTCTGAGACAGTCCAGTAGTAGATTTAGCCATGCTGTATTCACTAGCAAGATCGGAAATTCGTACACCTCTTTCATATTTAGCTATTATGTCTTTCTTAAAGGCAATAGTTGGACGAACAACTTGTCTTTTTTCACCTGTCCTGCTTGCACCGACCTTCTTTGGAGGCATAATTAGGGGCTAAAACACCCGTACACCGCTCAACATCGCACCGGCGTTCGAACTGCGATTTATATATATATATATATATATATATATATATATATATATATATATATATATTCAGAGCCTACTTTACACAAGCATGTTATACATTTTTCTGTCCGCATGAAGACGTTGTCAAGGTAATCAATCGTCTTGCAGCCTCGACGTGTAGATGGAGCATTTCCATTGAGGGCTTCATTGTTTTATAAGGCTTCATTTTGACATCACTAATTTATATAGTCCTACAGGTAGTAAACATTCCGCCTTGGGTTTGAAATACAATCTAGTTTCTAGTGACTAGACTATGCCGCAATTCCTCAGGAATCTCACATAAATGAGACATTAAAACTCCTCATCTATGTATTTATTTAATGGTTAATAGATTTAATTAAACGACGTATGGTCCTCGGTTTTAAGTAATTACTGTAATTTACTTTTAAAGCGCTAGGTGGGAGTGTTTACCTTTCTCTGTGCTTAAAAGCTAGAATGACGTCACATACGGAAGCACTGTATCCCTGAACAAGCGAATTAAGAAAACACTGATTTTCTGTGCGACCCCCTTTAAGAGAATAAATGTCTCCAACTGACGAATTGGTCAAGCAATGGGAAAGGTCAGTCCATTTGTAAAGTGCTAGAATACAAATATTTTTATTCAGTAATGTTCGGAGGGGCCAGTCATAATACATGTTGGTGTCTAAAAAACCATGCGCAATTTAATTTATCATAATAATTTAAAATACGTAATATTTCAACCCCACACTCTCAAATGCCAAACTGGTAGAAAGAGCTACCATATAAAAGTAGTAGTTGAATAATAATGGAATGATAACATTCAGCGTTTTTAAAAAAATGTCGACTGTGGTTTGTGACAAAACCAAGCTTTGTTATCTTTAATAACGACGATTGAAGTTGTATTGAAGATTTTTGAAGGGATTCCCTTATTAAGAGTGGCTAGCAACAGGCTGTGCCTAGTGTTTAACTTTCGTATAACACTCAAAAAGTGAGCCAACGTTGCCCATTTTTTTTCTCTTCTTACTGTACAGCAGGTTTGTATGTCAAACGAATGTTATTAAGTCCCCTAGTTAGGGATCAGAATTTTCCGCGGATCTGCGGATTTCCGCTGTTTTTGAACCCCAAAGGTCATTCCCGTAAATCGTCTAAATTCGATGAGAAAATATTTTGGGGGGGGGTGAGGTATGATACGTGACTGTTTCATCACCCCAAGTTAGCAGCTAGAGATCGCGAGAAAAATCGGCAAAAAGAGGCGCAGCGCATTAGATCTATAACACACAACAAATAGATCGACTCCTACCATTGGTCGATAGGTTCGCTGATAACCAATCAGCGGAGCTTTTGTTCAGAGCATTGGCTTTCTCAAACATGGCGCTCCTTCCGGTCTTTTCAAACGGTGAAATGAGTGTTTGAAAAAGTAAATATGAAAATACTTAGAAAAGAAGACGAGGCTTTTGTCTCCGAGATTGATAAAGGAATCAAGAATAAATTGAAGTGGTCATGGCTGGAGAAGACTGTCACAGACTGACATGTATTTTCTTTAAGCATGTTCAGTTTGTGCATTCTATTTTCAAATTAATGATGAATGGTTATTAATGTATATATGTTCATATATATTGTTGATTAGTAGCTAAATACAAGGTCCATCTTCATCATCAAAACACAACAACAATGGTGATGGTTGTAACATTGTAATCCCCCAATTGTTTTAAACATCTTAAAACTGAAAAAAATACATGGTTTCTGTTTTGTTGGATTTAATTCATTCTAGTGCAATTTTCACATAGCAAATAAGATAAATGCCGTTGGCTTCGGGTGGGTTTGCCCCCCTGAGCCCCCCACCGGGCTCCGCCCTGGACCTGGCCGGGGCCTGCGGCCCCTGGACCCTGGACCCTGGCTATTTCAGCTGAAAATGAAAATCTCCATTCTGATCCCTGCCTAGTGCAGTGTTTTTCAACCAGTGTGCCGGGGCAGAGTATTGTGCCGTGAGACCTTGTCGCTGGAATTTGCCCAATTTTATTTTTCCTAAAAAATCAGGCCATTAGTCAGTATTTTTGCCATCTTCTGACGAGGAACTTTTATATGCTTTTATATACTAATGAAGTAATAACTTAAGTTGTTTAACAAAGCGGTTTAAGAATGCTTTCTAAAAGATAAAAACATCAATAAAGTACATCATTCTTTTTTATTTTAAGTATTATTTTCTTCTTTTTATATACTAATTATCTGCTTATGAGGTAATACAGTGAAATATTTGACATAACTTCATTTTCAAATGTTTTCGATGGACGGTGTGCCTCAGAACTTTTTTATAGATAAAAGTGTACCTTGGTTCAAAAAGGGTTGAAAAACACTGCCCTATATAGTGCTGTATGGTGCAGGGGTCGGTAACCTTTCTGATCCAAGGAGCCATCTAAACTAAAATATGTAATTTTTTGGGGGAGGCAGAGCCACACCATTTATTTGAAGACAAAATCAGACAAAAGCTAATTCTTTAGCACATTTGGTTTCACTGAGTGACGTTTGTGTATTTGATAAAATCTATGAAATAATAATAATGCCAGAGCCTGGGTCCCATATCAATATAAATATACCACTTAAAATGTGTCTCCCTCCCGCAGTTGCGTAGGAGTGTTGAGGCTCGTCTTGACTGTCTTTTTTTGTGTAAATAATGGTTTCAAAACAAGGTGCGAACAAATTTTGTAAAAATATTATAACTAGCCCTCCACAATCCATCTATTCTCAGTTTTCCTTCCACATAAAAATGATCAGACATACCACTCATTTCACCTCTGTAAACATGCACATCCAGCAATCTATTTAACATCCCTTTCCTAACCACTACATAATCCATTAGTGCTCTGTCCACCAGCTTACCACCATCCACTCGGACAAAGGTTATACTTATTCACGTCCCTCTTTTTAAACAATGTATTTCCAATCACCAACTAATTTTCCTCACATAACTCAATCAATTTCTTCCCACTCTCATTTCTTCCTGGTACTCCATATCTACCAATCACATTTTGAACCATTCCATCACCCACTCTAGCATTCAGGTCACCTAGTATTACCTCTTGCCACCCTTATTTCGCACTTGCCACACATTCGGACAAGTCCTTCCAGAACTCCTCTCTCCAGACATGGGACCAAGTCACACATGTGCAAGTCTCAAGTAAGTCTCAAGTCTTCACCTTCAAGTCCCAAGTAAGTCCCAAGTATTTTTTTCTTGGGCAAGTCAAGTCACAAGTCAAGTCCCGAGTCTTAGATTGCCAAGTCCAAGTCAAGTCACAAGTCATAAAAACAGCGACTCGAGTCGACTCGAGTCCAAGTCACTAAGTCTCAAGTCCCCATGTCTGCCTCTCTCCTCAGCGCTTCTTTCTGAACCAGGTCCATATGCACTTATGAACATCCATACCTCTACACCCCACTTCAACCTCACCTTACCACATTAATCATTAATCCACCAGGTTTTCCTTATGAGGAAACATTGAGAAGGTTGGTAACGAAGTTTGGAAGAGTATGTGTAAGTTATGTGTGAATGTTGGAAAGAGTAAGATGATGAAGTGTTCACGCAAGTGAGTTGAAAGCTTTAGGTACTTGGGTTGTGATGTGGCTGCAGTTGGTGGAATGGAGTGTGAGGATTTGCACAGAGTCAATCAAGGGAAGCAAGGTTTTGGGTGCTCTGAGGAGTGATGAGCAACAAGAGTATGAGTATGGATGTTAAGAGGGGACGTATGAAAGTGTGATCGTGCCAATTGGGTTGTATGGTGCAGAGACTTGGAGCCTGAATGCAGATTTGAGAAGGAAATTAAATGTTTTTGAGATGAAGTGTTTGAGGAGTACGTTAGGAGTGACAAGATTGGATAGATTGAGAAATGAAATTGTGAGAGAAAGAACTGGAGTAGTCGTAGAACTGAGCAAGCGTGTGGATAAGAGAGTACTCGGTTGGTTTGGACACATGGAGAGGATGGATGAGGAGCGAATGTTGAAGAGGATCTACACAGCAGAAGTCAATGGAAGGAGACCAAGAGGAAGGCCGGAATTGACGTGGATGGATGGTGTTATGAGTGCACTGCAGGATAGGGGTCTAAATCTACCCGTTTCCTGCCTGATTCTGTTTACTGTATCGATCCTCGATCCAAGCTCTGTTCTCCAGTCCCAGCTACCCATATCCTGTCTGATTCCGTTTCCTGTATCGATCCCTGATCCCTGGATTCCCACTCATCCAGGCTACCCGACTTGTTCCGATCTCCGACCACGCTCCGTTCTCCCGTCCCGGCTGCCCGACTTGTTCCGATCTCCGTCCATGCTTCATTCGCAAGGGCTTACCGCTCCTCCTGCTCAAAAGAACTGATTGATGTATAATATTGTGTCTTGTGTGCAGTGAGCAGACCATTCTCAGAAAGCAGGTGGTAGAGGAGGACACGGAAGACTGGCAGAAGAGGACGGCTTTCACGGGGTTGGAAAGAGTTGCGGGTTTGGACCTCTCCTTCATCAAAGGCGATGACGTCAATGCCTGCTGCGAGCTTGTGGTGCTCAGCTTTCCTGATCTTGAGGTAAACTTAATTGGATAAAGGCACCATTCATTCATTTTCCAGCTACTTATCCTTTATAGGATTGCAAGAGTGATTGACCCCGTCCTAGGTGACTTTGGGTTGTGGGGACTGGTTGCCAGCCAATCAGGGCACACACTCACTTCTAGGGACTATTTTGGACCTGTCAATGTGGGTGAAAAAATAGGGTTCCCGGAGCAAACCCACTCAGGCACAGGGAAGAACATGCAAACCCCACACAGGGAGGATGGCATTGAAAATACGACCTCTGAACTATGAGGCTGACGGAACTTGTCAACCACTGTGCCACCTTAAAGACACCAT